>NW_025536827.1:0-48686 GCF_020615455.1 Coregonus clupeaformis
TAGTCATGTATATCTGCAGCTCTAGGCATGTATATCTGCAGCTCTAGTTATTGTCTATCTGCAGCTCTAGTCATGTACAGTGGGGGAAAAAAAGTATTTAGTCAGCCACCAATTGTGCAAGTTCTCCCACTTAAAAAGATGAGAGAGGCCTGTAATTTTCATCATAGGTACACGTCAACTATAAAAGACAAATTGAGGGAAAAAAATCCATAAAATCACATTGTAGGATTTTTATGAATTTATTTGCAAATTATGGTGGAAAATAAGTATTTGGTCACCTACAAACAAGCAAGATTTCTGGCTCTCACAGACCTGTAACTTCTTCTTTAAGAGGCTCCTCTGTCCTCCACTTGTTACCTGTATTAATGGCACCTGTTTGAACTTGTTATCAGTATAAAAGACACCTGTTCACAACCTCAAACAGTCACACTCCAAACTCCACTATGGCGAAGACCAAAGAGCTGTCAAAGGACACCAGAAACAAAATTGTAGACCTGCACCAGGCTGGGAAGACTGAATCTGCAATAGGTAAGCAGCTTGGTTTGAAGAAATCAACTGTGGGAGCAATTATTAGGAAATGGAAGACATACAAGACCACTGATAATCTCCTCGATCTGGGGCTCCACGCAAGATCTCACCCCGTGGGGTCAAAATGATCACAAGAACGGTGAGCAAAAATCCCAGAACCACACGGGGGGACCTAGTGAATGACCTGCAGAGAGCTGGGACCAAAGTAACAAAGCCTACCATCAGTAACACACTACGCCGCCAGGGACTCAAATCCTGCAGTGCAAGACGTGTCCCCCTGCTTAAGCCAGTACATGTCCAGGCCCGTCTGAAGTTTGCTAGAGTGCATTTGGATGATCCAGAAGAGGATTGGGAGAATGTCATATGAAACCAAAATATAAATTTTTGGTAAAAACTCAACCTCAGTCGTGTTTGGAGGACAAAGAATGCTGAGTTGCATCCAAAGAACACCATACCTACTGTGAAGCATGGGGGGTGGAAACATCATGCTTTGGGGCTGTTTTTTCTGCAAAGGGACCAGGACGACTGATCCGTGTAAAGGAAAGAATGAATGGGGCCATGTATCGTGAGATTTTGAGTGAAAACCTCCTTCCATCAGCAAGGGCATTGAAGATGAAACATGGCTGGGTCTTTCAGCATGACAATGATCCCAAACACACCGCCCGGGCAACGAAGGAGTGGCTTCGCACGAAGCATTTCAAGGTCCTGGAGTGGCTCTAGCCAGTCTCCAGATCTCAACCCCATAGAACATCTTTGTCCCAAAACATCACTGCTCTAGAGGAGATCTGCATGGAGGAATGGGCCAAAATACCAGCAACAGTGTGTGACAACCTTGTGAAGACTTACAGAAAACGTTTGACCTGTGTCATTGCCAACAAAGGGTATATAACAAAATATTGAGAAACTTTTGTTATTGACCAAATACTTATTTTCCACCATAATTTGCAAATAAATTCATAAAAAATCCTACAATGTGATTTTCTGGATTTTGTTCCTCATTTTGTCTGTCCTAGTTGACTTGTACCTATGATGAAAATTACAGGCCTCTTTCATCTTTTTAAGTGGGAGAACTTGCACAATTGGTGGCTGACTAAATACTTTTTTTCCCCACTGTATATCTGCAGCTCTAGTCATGTATATCTGCAGCTCTAGTCATGTCTATCTGCAGCTCTAGGTCTATCTGCAGCTCTAGTCATGTATATCTGCAGCTCTAGGTCTATCTGCAGCTCTAGTCAAGTCTATCTGCAGCTCTAGGTCTATCTGCAGCTCTAGTCATGTATATCTGCAGCTCTAGTCATGTATATCTGCAGCTCTAGTCATGTATATCTGCAGCTCTAGTCATGTATATCTGCAGCTCTAGGTCTATCTGCAGCTCTAGGTCTATCTGCAGCTCTAGTCATGTCTATCTGCAGCTCTAGTTATTGTCTATCTGCAGCTCTATTCATGTATATCTGCAGCTCTATCATGTCTATATGCAGCTCTAGGTCTATCTGCAGCTCTAGTCATGTCTATCTGCAGCTCTAGTCATGTCTATCTCCAGCTCTATTCATGTCTATCTGCAGCTCTAGTCATGTATATCTGCAGCTCTAGTCATGTATATCTGCAGCTCTAGTCATGTATATCTGCAGCTCTAGTTATTGTCTATCTGCAGCTCTAGTCATGTATATCTGCAGCTCTAGTCATGTATATCTGCAGCTCTAGTTATTGTCTATCTGCAGCTCTAGTCATGTCTATCTGCAGCTCTAGTTCTATCTGCAGCTCTAGTCATGTATATCTGCAGCTCTAGGTCTATCTGCAGCTCTAGTCATGTCTATCTGCAGCTCTAGGTCTATCTGCAGCTCTAGTCATGTATATCTTTAGCTCTAGTCATGTATATCTGCAGCTCTAGTCATGTATATCTGCAGCTCTAGTCATGTATATCTGCAGCTCTAGGTCTATCTGCAGCTCTAGGTCTATCTGCAGCTCTAGTCATGTCTATCTGCAGCTCTAGTTATTGTCTATCTGCAGCTCTAGTTATTGTCTATCTGCAGCTCTATTCATGTATATCTGCAGCTCTATCATGTCAATATGCAGCTCTAGTCATGTATATCTGCAGCTCTAGTCATGTCTATCTCCAGCTCTAGTCATGTCTATCTGCAGCTCTATTCATGTCTATCTGCAGCTCTAGTCATGTATATCTGCAGCTCTAGTCATGTATATCTGCAGCTCTAGTCATGTATATCTGCAGCTCTAGTTATTGTCTATCTGCAGCTCTAGTCATGTATATCTGCAGCTCTAGTTATTGTCTATCTGCAGCTCTAGTCATGTCTATCTGCAGCTCTAGGTCTATCTGCAGCTCTAGTCATGTATATCTGCAGCTCGAGTTCTATCTGCAGCTCTAATCATGTCTATCTGCAGCTCTAGGTATATCTGCAGCTCTAGTCATGTATATCTGCAGCTCTAGTTCTATCTGCAGCTCTAGTCATGTCTATCTGCAGCTCTAGGTCTATCTGCAGCTCTAGTCATGTCTATCTGCAGCTCTAGTTATTGTCTATCTGCAGCTCTATTCATGTATATCTGCAGCTCTATCATGTCTATATGCAGCTCTAGGTCTATCTGCAGCTCTAGTCATGTCTATCTGCAGCTCTAGTCATGTCTATCTCCAGCTCTATTCATGTCTATCTGCAGCTCTAGTCATGTATATCTGCAGCTCTAGTCATGTATATCTGCAGCTCTAGTCATGTATATCTGCAGCTCTAGTTATTGTCTATCTGCAGCTCTAGTCATGTATATCTGCAGCTCTAGTCATGTATATCTGCAGCTCTAGTTATTGTCTATCTGCAGCTCTAGTCATGTCTATCTGCAGCTCTAGTTCTATCTGCAGCTCTAGTCATGTATATCTGCAGCTCTAGGTCTATCTGCAGCTCTAGTCATGTCTATCTGCAGCTCTAGGTCTATCTGCAGCTCTAGTCATGTATATCTGCAGCTCTAGTCATGTATATCTGCAGCTCTAGTCATGTATATCTGCAGCTCTAGTCATGTATATCTGCAGCTCTAGGTCTATCTGCAGCTCTAGGTCTATCTGCAGCTCTAGTCATGTCTATCTGCAGCTCTAGTTATTGTCTATCTGCAGCTCTAGTTATTGTCTATCTGCAGCTCTAGTTATTGTCTATCTGCAGCTCTAGTCATGTCTATCTGCAGCTCTAGCTCTATCTGCAGCTCTAGTCATGTATATCTGCAGCTCTAGTCATGTCTATCTGCAGCTCTAGGTCTATATGCAGCTCTAGTCATGTATATCTGCAGCTCTAGGTCTATCTGCAGCTCTAGTCATGTCTATCTGCAGCTCTAGGTCTATCTGCAGCTCTAGTTATTGTCTATCTGCAGCTCTAGTCATGTCTATCTGCAGCTCTAGGTCTATCTGCAGCTCTAGTCATGTATATCTGCAGCTCTAGTCATGTCTATCTGCAGCTCTAGGTCTATCTGCAGCTCTAGTCATGTATATCTGCAGCTCTAGGTCTATCTGCAGCTCTAGTCATGTCTATCTGCAGCTCTAGGTCTATCTGCAGCTCTAGTCATGTCTATCTGCAGCTCTAGTCATGTATATCTGCATCTCTAGTTCTATCTGCAGCTCTAGTCATGTCTATATGCAGCTCTAGGTCTATCTGCAGCTCTAGTCATGTCTATCTGCAGCTCTAGTCATGTCTATCTGCAGCTCTAGTCATGTCTATCTGCAGCTCTATTCATGTCTATCTGCAGCTCTAGTCTTGTATATCTGCAGCTCTAGTTATTGTCTATCTGCAGCTCTAGTTATTGTCTATCTGCAGCTCTAGTCATGTCTATCTGCAGCTCTAGGTCTATCTGCAGCTCTAGTCATGTATATCTGCAGCTCTAGTCATGTCTATCTGCAGCTCTAGGTCTATCTGCAGCTCTAGTCATGTATATCTGCAGCTCTAGTCATGTATATCTGCAGCTCTAGTCATGTCTATCTGCAGCTCTAGGTCTATCTGCAGCTCTAGTCATGTCTATCTGCAGCTCTAGTCATATATATCTGCAGCTCTAGTTCTATCTGCAGCTCTAGTTCTATCTACAGCTCTAGTTCTATCTTCAGCTCTACTTATATCTGCAGCTCTGCAGCTCTAGTTCTATCTACAGCTCTAGTTCTATCTGCAGCTCTAGTTATTGTCTATCTGCAGCTCTAGTCATGTCTATCTGCAGCTTCAGGTCTATCTGCAGCTCTAGTCATGTCTATCTGCAGCTCTAGGTCTATCTGCAGCTCTAGGTCTATCTGCAGCTCTAGTCATGTATATCTGCAGCTCTAGTTCTATCTGCAGCTCTAGTCATGTCTATCTGCAGCTCTAGGTCTATCTGCAGCTCTAGTCATGTATATCTGCAGCTCTAGTTCTATCTGCAGCTCTAGTCATGTCTATCTGCAGCTCTAGTCATGTATATCTGCAGCTCTAGGTCTATCTGCAGCTCTAGTCATGTCTATCTGCAGCTCTAGTTCTATCTGCAGCTCTAGATCTATCTGCAGCTCTAGTTCTATCTGCAGCTCTAGTCATGTCTATCTGCAGCTCTAGGTCTATCTGCAGCTCTAGTCATGTATATCTGCAGCTCTAGTTATTGTCTATCTGCAGCTCTAGTCATGTATATCTGCAGCTCTAGTCATGTATATCTGCAGCTCTAGTTATTGTCTATCTGCAGCTCTAGTCATGTATATCTGCAGCTCTAGTCATGTATATCTGCAGCTCAAGTTATTGTCTATCTGCAGCTCTAGTCATGTCTATCTGCAGCTCTAGGTCTATCTGCAGCTCTAGTCATGTATATCTGCAGCTCTAGGTCTATCTGCAGCTCTAGTCATGTCTATCTGCAGCTCTAGGTCTATCTGCAGCTCTAGTCATGTATATCTGCAGCTCTAGTCATGTATATCTGCAGCTCTAGTCATGTATATCTGCAGCTCTAGTCATGTATATCTGCAGCTCTAGTCATGTATATCTGCAGCTCTAGGTCTATCTGCAGCTCTAGGTCTATCTGCAGCTCTAGTCATGTCTATCTGCAGCTCTAGTTATTGTCTATCTGCAGCTCTATTCATGTATATCTGCAGCTCTATCATGTCTATATGCAGCTCTAGGTCTATCTGCAGCTCTAGTCATGTCTATCTGCAGCTCTAGTCATGTCTATCTCCAGCTCTATTCATGTCTATCTGCAGCTCTAGTCATGTATATCTGCAGCTCTAGTCATGTATATCTGCAGCTCTAGTCATGTATATCTGCAGCTCTAGTTATTGTCTATCTGCAGCTCTAGTCATGTATATCTGCAGCTCTAGTCATGTATATCTGCAGCTCTAGTTATTGTCTATCTGCAGCTCTAGTCATGTCTATCTGCAGCTCTAGTTCTATCTGCAGCTCTAGTCATGTATATCTGCAGCTCTAGGTCTATCTGCAGCTCTAGTCATGTCTATCTGCAGCTCTAGGTCTATCTGCAGCTCTAGTCATGTATATCTGCAGCTCTAGTCATGTATATCTGCAGCTCTAGTCATGTATATCTGCAGCTCTAGTCATGTATATCTGCAGCTCTAGGTCTATCTGCAGCTCTAGGTCTATCTGCAGCTCTAGTCATGTCTATCTGCAGCTCTAGTTATTGTCTATCTGCAGCTCTAGTTATTGTCTATCTGCAGCTCTATTCATGTATATCTGCAGCTCTATCATGTCAATATGCAGCTCTAGTCATGTCTATCTGCAGCTCTAGTCATGTCTATCTCCAGCTCTAGTCATGTCTATCTGCAGCTCTATTCATGTCTATCTGCAGCTCTAGTCATGTATATCTGCAGCTCTAGTCATGTATATCTGCAGCTCTAGTCATGTATATCTGCAGCTCTAGTTATTGTCTATCTGCAGCTCTAGTCATGTATATCTGCAGCTCTAGTCATGTATATCTGCAGCTCTAGTTATTGTCTATCTGCAGCTCTAGTCATGTCTATCTGCAGCTCTAGGTCTATCTGCAGCTCTAGTCTTGTATATCTGCAGCTCTAGTTATTGTCTATCTGCAGCTCTAGTTATTGTCTATCTGCAGCTATAGTCATGTCTATCTGCAGCTCTAGGTCTATCTGCAGCTCTAGTCATGTATATCTGCAGCTCTAGTCATGTCTATCTGCAGCTCTAGGTCTATCTGCAGCTCTAGTCATGTATATCTGCAGCTCTAGGTCTATCTGCAGCTCTAGTCATGTCTATCTGCAGCTCTAGGTCTATCTGCAGCTCTAGTCATGTCTATCTGCAGCTCTAGTCATGTATATCTGCAGCTCTAGTTCTATCTGCAGCTCTAGTCATGTATATCTGCAGCTCTAGTCATGTATATCTGCAGCTCTAGTTATTGTCTATCTGCAGCTCTAGTCATGTATATCTGCAGCTCTAGTCATGTATATCTGCAGCTCTAGTTATTGTCTATCTGCAGCTCTAGTCATGTCTATCTGCAGCTCTAGGTCTATCTGCAGCTCTAGTCATGTATATCTGCAGCTCTAGGTCTATCTGCAGCTCTAGTCTTGTATATCTGCAGCTCTAGTTGTTGTCTATCTGCAGCTCTAGTTATTGTCTATCTGCAGCTCTAGTCATGTCTATCTGCAGCTCTAGGTCTATCTGCAGCTCTAGTCATGTATATCTGCAGCTCTAGTCATGTCTATCTGCAGCTCTAGGTCTATCTGCAGCTCTAATCATGTATATCTGCAGCTCTAGGTCTATATGCAGCTCTAGTCATGTCTATCTGCAGCTCTAGGTCTATCTGCAGCTCTAGTCATGTCTATCTGCAGCTCTAGTCATGTATATCTGCATCTCTAGTTCTATCTGCAGCTCTAGTCATGTCTATCTGCAGCTCTAGGTCTATCTGCAGCTCTAGTCATGTCTATCTGCAGCTCTAGTCATGTCTATCTGCAGCTCTAGTCATGTGTATCTGCAGCTCTAGTCATGTCTATCTGCAGCTCTATTCATGTCTATCTGCAGCTCTAGTCATGTATATCTGCAGCTCTAGTCTTGTATATCTGCAGCTCTAGTTATTGTCTATCTGCAGCTCTAGTTATTGTCTATCTGCAGCTCTAGTCATGTCTATCTGCAGCTCTAGGTCTATCTGCAGCTCTAGTCATGTATATCTGCAGCTCTAGGTCTATCTGCAGCTCTAGTCATGTATATCTGCAGCTCTAGTTATTGTCTATCTGCAGCTCTAGTCATGTCTATCTGCAGCTCTAGGTCTATCTGCAGCTCTAGTCATGTATATCTGCAGCTCTAGGTCTATCTGCAGCTCTAGTCATGTATATCTGCAGCTCTAGTCATGTCTATCTGCAGCTCTAGTCATGTCTATCTGCAGCTCTAGGTCTATCTGCAGCTCTAGTCATGTATATCTGCAGCTCTAGGTCTATCTGCAGCTCTAGTCATGTCTATCTGCAGCTCTAGTCATGTCTATCTCCAGCTCTAGTCATGTCTATCTGCAGCTCTATTCATGTCTATCTGCAGCTCTAGTCATGTATATCTGCAGCTCTAGTCATGTATATCTGCAGCTCTAGTCATGTATATCTGCAGCTCTAGTTATTGTCTATCTGCAGCTCTAGTCATGTATATCTGCAGCTCTAGTCATGTATATCTGCAGCTCTAGTTATTGTCTATCTGCAGCTCTAGTCATGTCTATCTGCAGCTCTAGGTCTATCTGCAGCTCTAGTCTTGTATATCTGCAGCTCTAGTTTTGTATATCTGCAGCTCTAGTTATTGTCTATCTGCAGCTATAGTCATGTCTATCTGCAGCTCTAGGTCTATCTGCAGCTCTAGTCATGTATATCTGCAGCTCTAGTCATGTCTATCTGCAGCTCTAGGTCTATCTGCAGCTCTAGTCATGTATATCTGCAGCTCTAGGTCTATCTGCAGCTCTAGTCATGTCTATCTGCAGCTCTAGGTCTATCTGCAGCTCTAGTCATGTCTATCTGCAGCTCTAGTCATGTATATCTGCAGCTCTAGTTCTATCTGCAGCTCTAGTCATGTATATCTGCAGCTCTAGTCATGTATATCTGCAGCTCTAGTTATTGTCTATCTGCAGCTCTAGTCATGTATATCTGCAGCTCTAGTCATGTATATCTGCAGCTCTAGTTATTGTCTATCTGCAGCTCTAGTCATGTCTATCTGCAGCTCTAGGTCTATCTGCAGCTCTAGTCATGTATATCTGCAGCTCTAGGTCTATCTGCAGCTCTAGTCTTGTATATCTGCAGCTCTAGTTATTGTCTATCTGCAGCTCTAGTTATTGTCTATCTGCAGCTCTAGTCATGTCTATCTGCAGCTCTAGGTCTATCTGCAGCTCTAGTCATGTATATCTGCAGCTCTAGTCATGTCTATCTGCAGCTCTAGGTCTATCTGCAGCTCTAATCATGTATATCTGCAGCTCTAGGTCTATATGCAGCTCTAGTCATGTCTATCTGCAGCTCTAGGTCTATCTGCAGCTCTAGTCATGTCTATCTGCAGCTCTAGTCATGTATATCTGCATCTCTAGTTCTATCTGCAGCTCTAGTCATGTCTATCTGCAGCTCTAGGTCTATCTGCAGCTCTAGTCATGTCTATCTGCAGCTCTAGTCATGTCTATCTGCAGCTCTAGTCATGTGTATCTGCAGCTCTAGTCATGTCTATCTGCAGCTCTATTCATGTCTATCTGCAGCTCTAGTCATGTATATCTGCAGCTCTAGTCATGTATATCTGCAGCTCTAGTTATTGTCTATCTGCAGCTCTAGTTATTGTCTATCTGCAGCTCTAGTCATGTCTATCTGCAGCTCTAGGTCTATCTGCAGCTCTAGTCATGTATATCTGCAGCTCTAGGTCTATCTGCAGCTCTAGTCATGTATATCTGCAGCTCTAGTTATTGTCTATCTGCAGCTCTAGTCATGTCTATCTGCAGCTCTAGGTCTATCTGCAGCTCTAGTCATGTATATCTGCAGCTCTAGGTCTATCTGCAGCTCTAGTCATGTATATCTGCAGCTCTAGTAGTATATCTGCAGCTCTAGGCATGTATATCTGCAGCTCTAGTTATTGTCTATCTGCAGCTCTAGTCATGTACAGTGGGGAAAAAAGTATTTAGTCAGCCACCAATTGTGCAAGTTCTCCCACTTAAAAAGATGAGAGAGGCCTGTAATTTTCATCATAGGTACACGTCAACTATAAAAGACAAATTGAGGAAAAAAAATCCATAAAATCACATTGTAGGATTTTTTATGAATTTATTTGCAAATTATGGTGGAAAATAAGTATTTGGTCACCTACAAACAAGCAAGATTTCTGGCTCTCACAGACCTGTAACTTCTTCTTTAAGAGGCTCCTCTGTCCTCCACTTGTTACCTGTATTATGGCACCTGTTTGAACTTGTTATCAGTATAAAAGACACCTGTTCACAACCTCAAACAGTCACACTCCAAACTCCACTATGGCGAAGACCAAAGAGCTGTCAAAGGACACCAGAAACAAAATTGTAGACCTGCACCAGGCTGGGAAGACTGAATCTGCAATAGGTAAGCAGCTTGGTTTGAAGAAATCAACTGTGGGAGCAATTATTAGGAAATGGAAGACATACAAGACCACTGATAATCTCCCTCGATCTGGGGCTCCACGCAAGATCTCACCCCGTGGGGTCAAAATGATCACAAGAACGGTGAGCAAAAAATCCCAGAACCACACGGGGGACCTAGTGAATGACCTGCAGAGAGCTGGGACCAAAGTAACAAAGCCTACCATCAGTAACACACTACGCCGCCAGGGACTCAAATCCTGCAGTGCAAGACGTGTCCCCCTGCTTAAGCCAGTACATGTCCAGGCCCGTCTGAAGTTTGCTAGAGTGCATTTGGATGATCCAGAAGAGGATTGGGAGAATGTCATATGAAACCAAAATATAAATTTTTGGTAAAAACTCAACTCGTCGTGTTTGGAGGACAAAGAATGCTGAGTTGCATCCAAAGAACACCATACCTACTGTGAAGCATGGGGGTGGAAACATCATGCTTTGGGGCTGTTTTTCTGCAAAGGGACCAGGACGACTGATCCGTGTAAAGGAAAGAATGAATGGGGCCATGTATCGTGAGATTTTGAGTGAAAACCTCCTTCCATCAGCAAGGGCATTGAAGATGAAACATGGCTGGGTCTTTCAGCATGACAATGATCCCAAACACACCGCCCGGGCAACGAAGGAGTGGCTTCGTACGAAGCATTTCAAGGTCCTGGAGTGGCCTAGCCAGTCTCCAGATCTCAACCCCATAGAACATCTTTGTCCCAAAACATCACTGCTCTAGAGGAGATCTGCATGGAGGAATGGGCCAAAATACCAGCAACAGTGTGTGACAACCTTGTGAAGACTTACAGAAAACGTTTGACCTGTGTCATTGCCAACAAAGGGTATATAACAAAATATTGAGAAACTTTTGTTATTGACCAAATACTTATTTTCCACCATAATTTGCAAATAAATTCATAAAAAATCCTACAATGTGATTTTCTGGATTTTGTTCCTCATTTTGTCTGTCCTAGTTGACTTGTACCTATGATGAAAATTACAGGCCTCTTTCATCTTTTTTAAGTGGGAGAACTTGCACAATTGGTGGCTGACTAAATACTTTTTTTCCCCACTGTATATCTGCAGCTCTAGTCATGTATATCTGCAGCTCTAGTCATGTCTATCTGCAGCTCTAGGTCTATCTGCAGCTCTAGTCATGTATATCTGCAGCTCTAGGTCTATCTGCAGCTCTAGTCATGTCTATCTGCAGCTCTAGGTCTATCTGCAGCTCTAGTCATGTATATCTGCAGCTCTAGTCATGTATATCTGCAGCTCTAGTCATGTATATCTGCAGCTCTAGTCATGTATATCTGCAGCTCTAGGTCTATCTGCAGCTCTAGGTCTATCTGCAGCTCTAGTCATGTCTATCTGCAGCTCTAGTTATTGTCTATCTGCAGCTCTATTCATGTATATCTGCAGCTCTATCATGTCTATATGCAGCTCTAGGTCTATCTGCAGCTCTAGTCATGTCTATCTGCAGCTCTAGTCATGTCTATCTCCAGCTCTATTCATGTCTATCTGCAGCTCTAGTCATGTATATCTGCAGCTCTAGTCATGTATATCTGCAGCTCTAGTCATGTATATCTGCAGCTCTAGTTATTGTCTATCTGCAGCTCTAGTCATGTATATCTGCAGCTCTAGTCATGTATATCTGCAGCTCTAGTTATTGTCTATCTGCAGCTCTAGTCATGTCTATCTGCAGCTCTAGTTCTATCTGCAGCTCTAGTCATGTATATCTGCAGCTCTAGGTCTATCTGCAGCTCTAGTCATGTCTATCTGCAGCTCTAGGTCTATCTGCAGCTCTAGTCATGTATATCTGCAGCTCTAGTCATGTATATCTGCAGCTCTAGTCATGTATATCTGCAGCTCTAGTCATGTATATCTGCAGCTCTAGGTCTATCTGCAGCTCTAGGTCTATCTGCAGCTCTAGTCATGTCTATCTGCAGCTCTAGTTATTGTCTATCTGCAGCTCTAGTTATTGTCTATCTGCAGCTCTATTCATGTATATCTGCAGCTCTAGTCATGTCAATATGCAGCTCTAGTCATGTCTATCTGCAGCTCTAGTCATGTCTATCTCCAGCTCTAGTCATGTCTATCTGCAGCTCTATTCATGTCTATCTGCAGCTCTAGTCATGTATATCTGCAGCTCTAGTCATGTATATCTGCAGCTCTAGTCATGTATATCTGCAGCTCTAGTTATTGTCTATCTGCAGCTCTAGTCATGTATATCTGCAGCTCTAGTCATGTATATCTGCAGCTCTAGTTATTGTCTATCTGCAGCTCTAGTCATGTCTATCTGCAGCTCTAGGTCTATCTGCAGCTCTAGTCATGTATATCTGCAGCTCGAGTTCTATCTGCAGCTCTAATCATGTCTATCTGCAGCTCTAGGTATATCTGCAGCTCTAGTCATGTATATCTGCAGCTCTAGTTCTATCTGCAGCTCTAGTCATGTCTATCTGCAGCTCTAGGTCTATCTGCAGCTCTAGGTCTATCTGCAGCTCTAGTCATGTCTATCTGCAGCTCTAGTCATGTCTATCTGCAGCTCTAGTCATGTCTATCTGCAGCTCTATTCATGTCTATCTGCAGCTCTAGTCATGTATATCTGCAGCTCTAGTCATGTATATCTGCAGCTCTAGTTATTGTCTATCTGCAGCTCTAGTTATTGTCTATCTGCAGCTCTAGTCATGTCTATCTGCAGCTCTAGGTCTATCTGCAGCTCTAGTCATGTATATCTGCAGCTCTAGGTCTATCTGCAGCTCTAGTCATGTATATCTGCAGCTCTAGTTATTGTCTATCTGCAGCTCTAGTCATGTCTATCTGCAGCTCTAGGTCTATCTGCAGCTCTAGTCATGTATATCTGCAGCTCTAGGTCTATCTGCAGCTCTAGTCATGTATATCTGCAGCTCTAGTCATGTATATCTGCAGCTCTAGGCATGTATATCTGCAGCTCTAGTTATTGTCTATCTGCAGCTCTAGTCATGTACAGTGGGGAAAAAAAGTATTTAGTCAGCCACCAATTGTGCAAGTTCTCCCACTTAAAAAGATGAGAGAGGCCTGTAATTTTCATCATAGGTACACGTCAACTATAAAAGACAAATTGAGGAAAAAAAATCCATAAAATCACATTGTAGGATTTTTTATGAATTTATTTGCAAATTATGGTGGAAAATAAGTATTTGGTCACCTACAAACAAGCAAGATTTCTGGCTCTCACAGACCTGTAACTTCTTCTTTAAGAGGCTCCTCTGTCCTCCACTTGTTACCTGTATTAATGGCACCTGTTTGAACTTGTTATCAGTATAAAAGACACCTGTTCACAACCTCAAACAGTCACACTCCAAACTCCACTATGGCGAAGACCAAAGAGCTGTCAAAGGACACCAGAAACAAAATTGTAGACCTGCACCAGGCTGGGAAGACTGAATCTGCAATAGGTAAGCAGCTTGGTTTGAAGAAATCAACTGTGGGAGCAATTATTAGGAAATGGAAGACATACAAGACCACTGATAATCTCCCTCGATCTGGGGCTCCACGCAAGATCTCACCCCGTGGGGTCAAAATGATCACAAGAACGGTGAGCAAAAATCCCAGAACCACACGGGGGGACCTAGTGAATGACCTGCAGAGAGCTGGGACCAAAGTAACAAAGCCTACCATCAGTAACACACTACGCCGCCAGGGACTCAAATCCTGCAGTGCAAGACGTGTCCCCCTGCTTAAGCCAGTACATGTCCAGGCCCGTCTGAAGTTTGCTAGAGTGCATTTGGATGATCCAGAAGAGGATTGGGAGAATGTCATATGAAACCAAAATATAAATTTTTGGTAAAAACTCAACTCAGTCGTGTTTGGAGGACAAAGAATGCTGAGTTGCATCCAAAGAACACCATACCTACTGTGAAGCATGGGGGGTGGAAACATCATGCTTTGGGGCTGTTTTTCTGCAAAGGGACCAGGACGACTGATCCGTGTAAAGGAAAGAATGAATGGGGCCATGTATCGTGAGATTTTGAGTGAAAACCTCCTTCCATCAGCAAGGGCATTGAAGATGAAACATGGCTGGGTCTTTCAGCATGACAATGATCCCAAACACACCGCCGGGCAACGAAGGAGTGGCTTCGTACGGAAGCATTTCAAGGTCCTGGAGTGGCCTAGCCAGTCTCCAGATCTCAACCCCATAGAACATCTTTGTCCCCAAAAACATCACTGCTCTAGAGGAGATCTGCATGGAGGAATGGGCCAAAATACCAGCAACAGTGTGTGACAACCTTGTGAAGACTTACAGAAAACGTTTGACCTGTGTCATTGCCAACAAAGGGTATATAACAAAATATTGAGAAACTTTTGTTATTGACCAAATACTTATTTTCCACCATAATTTGCAAATAAATTCATAAAAAATCCTACAATGTGATTTTCTGGATTTTGTTCCTCATTTTGTCTGTCCTAGTTGACTTGTACCTATGATGAAAATTACAGGCCTCTTTCATCTTTTTAAGTGGGAGAACTTGCACAATTGGTGGCTGACTAAATACTTTTTTTCCCCACTGTATATCTGCAGCTCTAGTCATGTATATCTGCAGCTCTAGTCATGTCTATCTGCAGCTCTAGGTCTATCTGCAGCTCTAGTCATGTCTATCTGCAGCTCTAGGTCTATCTGCAGCTCTAGTCATGTCTATCTGCAGCTCTAGTCATGTATATCTGCAGCTCTAGTCATGTATATCTGCAGCTCTAGTCATGTATATCTGCAGCTCTAGTCATGTATATCTGCAGCTCTAGGTCTATCTGCAGCTCTAGGTCTATCTGCAGCTCTAGTCATGTATATCTGCAGCTCTAGTTCTATCTGCAGCTCTAGTCATGTATATCTGCAGCTCTAGTCATGTCTATATGCAGCTCTAGGTCTATCTGCAGCTCTAGTCATGTCTATCTGCAGCTCTAGTCATGTCTATCTGCAGCTCTAGTCATGTCTATCTGCAGCTCTAGTCATGTATATCTGCAGCTCTAGTCATGTATATCTGCAGCTCTAGTCATGTATATCTGCAGCTCTAGTATTGTCTATCTGCAGCTCTAGTCATGTATATCTGCAGCTCTAGTCATGTATATCTGCAGCTCTAGTTATTGTCTATCTGCAGCTCTAGTCATGTCTATCTGCAGCTCTAGGTCTATCTGCAGCTCTAGTCATGTATATCTGCAGCTCTAGGTCTATCTGCAGCTCTAGTCATGTCTATCTGCAGCTCTAGGTCTATCTGCAGCTCTAGTCATGTATATCTGCAGCTCTAGTCATGTATATCTGCAGCTCTAGTCATGTCTATCTGCAGCTCTAGTCATGTATATCTGCAGCTCTAGGTCTATCTGCAGCTCTAGGTCTATCTGCAGCTCTAGTCATGTCTATCTGCAGCTCTAGTTATTGTCTATCTGCAGCTCTAGTTATTGTCTATCTGCAGCTCTAGTCATGTATATCTGCAGCTCTAGTCATGTCTATCTGCAGCTCTAGTCATGTATATCTGCAGCTCTAGTCATGTCTATCTCCAGCTCTAGTCATGTCTATCTGCAGCTCTATTCATGTCTATCTGCAGCTCTAGTCATGTATATCTGCAGCTCTAGTCATGTATATCTGCAGCTCTAGTCATGTATATCTGCAGCTCTAGTTATTGTCTATCTGCAGCTCTAGTCATGTATATCTGCAGCTCTAGTCATGTATATCTGCAGCTCTAGTTATTGTCTATCTGCAGCTCTAGTCATGTCTATCTGCAGCTCTAGGTCTATCTGCAGCTCTAGTCATGTATATCTGCAGCTCTAGTTTCTATCTGCAGCTCTAGTCATGTCTATCTGCAGCTCTAGTGTATATCTGCAGCTCTAGTCATGTATATCTGCAGCTCTAGTTCTATCTGCAGCTCTAGTCATGTCTATCTGCAGCTCTAGGTCTATCTGCAGCTCTAGTCATGTCTATCTGCAGCTCTAGTCATGTCTATCTGCAGCTCTAGTCATGTATATCTGCAGCTCTAGTCATGTCTATATGCAGCTCTAGGTCTATCTGCAGCTCTAGTCATGTCTATCTGCAGCTCTAGTCATGTCTATCTCCAGCTCTAGTCATGTCTATCTGCAGCTCTAGTCATGTCTATCTGCAGCTCTAGTCATGTATATCTGCAGCTCTAGTCATGTATATCTGCAGCTCTAGTTATTGTCTATCTGCAGCTCTAGTCATGTATATCTGCAGCTCTAGTCATGTATATCTGCAGCTCTAGTTATTGTCTATCTGCAGCTCTAGTCATGTCTATCTGCAGCTCTAGTTCTATCTGCAGCTCTAGTCATGTATATCTGCAGCTCTAGGTCTATCTGCAGCTCTAGTCATGTCTATCTGCAGCTCTAGTGTCTATCTGCAGCTCTAGTCATGTATATCTGCAGCTCTAGTCATGTATATCTGCAGCTCTAGTTCTATCTGCAGCTCTAGTCATGTATATCTGCAGCTCTAGGTCTATCTGCAGCTCTAGGTCTATCTGCAGCTCTAGTCATGTCTATCTGCAGCTCTAGTCATGTCTATCTGCAGCTCTAGTTATTGTCTATCTGCAGCTCTAGTCATGTATATCTGCAGCTCTAGTCATGTCAATATGCAGCTCTAGTCTGTCTATCTGCAGCTCTAGTCATGTCTATCTGCAGCTCTAGTCATGTCTATCTGCAGCTCTATTCATGTCTATCTGCAGCTCTAGTCATGTATATCTGCAGCTCTAGTCATGTATATCTGCAGCTCTAGTCATGTATATCTGCAGCTCTAGTTATTGTCTATCTGCAGCTCTAGTCATGTATATCTGCAGCTCTAGTCATGTATATCTGCAGCTCTAGTTATTGTCTATCTGCAGCTCTAGTCATGTCTATCTGCAGCTCTAGGTCTATCTGCAGCTCTAGTCATGTATATCTGCAGCTCGAGTTCTATCTGCAGCTCTAATCATGTCTATCTGCAGCTCTAGGTATATCTGCAGCTCTAGTCATGTATATCTGCAGCTCTAGTTCTATCTGCAGCTCTAGTCATGTCTATCTGCAGCTCTAGGTCTATCTGCAGCTCTAGGTCTATCTGCAGCTCTAGTCATGTATATCTGCAGCTCTAGTCATGTATATCTGCAGCTCTAGTCATGTATATCTGCAGCTCTAGTCATGTCTATCTGCAGCTCTAGTTATTGTCTATCTGCAGCTCTAGTCATGTCTATCTGCAGCTCTAGTCATGTATATCTGCAGCTCTAGTTATTGTCTATCTGCAGCTCTAGTCATGTCTATCTGCAGCTCTAGTCATGTCTATCTGCAGCTCTAGTTATTGTCTATCTGCAGCTCTAGTCATGTCTATCTGCAGCTCTAGTTATTGTCTATCTGCAGCTCTAGTCATGTCTATCTGCAGCTCTAGTTATTGTCTATCTGCAGCTCTAGTCATGTCTATCTACAGCTCTAGTCATGTATATCTGCGGCTCTATGTCTATCTGCAGCTCTAGTCATGTCTATCTGCAGCTCTAGGTCTATCTGCAGCTCTAGTCATGTCTATCTGCATCTCTAGTCATGTCTATCTGCAGCTCTAGTCATGTATATCTGCAGCTCTAGGTATATCTGCAGCTCTAGGTATATCTGCAGCTCTAGTCATGTATATATGCAGCTCTAGTTCTATCTGCAGCTCTAGTCATGTATATCTGCAGCTCTAGGTCTATCTGCAGCTCTAGGTCTATCTGCAGCTCTAGTCATGTATATCTGCAGCTCTAGTCATGTATATCTGCAGCTCTAGTATGTCTATCTGCAGCTCTAGTCATGTCTATCTGCAGCTCTAGTCATGTCTATCTGCAGCTCTAGTTATTGTCTATCTGCAGCTCTAGTCATGTCTATCTGCAGCTCTAGTCATGTCTATCTGCAGCTCTAGTCATGTCTATCTGCAGCTCTAGTCATGTCTATCTGCAGCTCTAGTCATGTCTATCTGCAGCTCTAGTTATTGTCTATCTGCAGCTCTAGTCATGTATATCTGCAGCTCTAGTCATGTCTATCTGCAGCTCTAGTTATTGTCTATCTGCAGCTCTAGTCATGTATATCTGCAGCTCTAGTCATGTCTATATGCAGCTCTAGGTCTATCTGCAGCTCTAGTCATGTCTATATGCAGCTCTAGGTCTATCTGCAGCTCTAGTTATTGTCTATCTGCAGCTCTAGGTCTATCTGCAGCTCTAGTCATGTCTATCTGCAGCTCTAGTCATGTCTATCTGCAGCTCTAGTCATGTCTATCTGCAGCTCTATCTGCAGCTCTAGTTCTATCTGCAGCTCTAGTCATGTCTATATGCAGCTCTAGTCATGTCTATCTGCAGCTCTAGTCATGTCTATATGCAGCTCTAGGTCTATCTGCAGCTCTAGTCATGTCTATATGCAGCTCTAGTATGTCTATCTGCAGCTCTAGTCATGTCTATATGCAGCTCTAGTCATGTCTATCTGCAGCTCTAGTCATGTCTATATGCAGCTCTAGGTCTATCTGCAGCTCTAGTCATGTCTATCTGCAGCTCTAGTCATGTCTATCTGCAGCTCTAGTCATGTATATCTGCAGCTCTAGTTATTGTCTATCTGCAGCTCTAGTCATGTCTATCTGCAGCTCTAGGTCTATCTGCAGCTCTAGTCATGTATATCTGCAGCTCTAGTCATGTATATCTGCAGCTCTAGTCATGTCTATCTGCAGCTCTAGGTCTATCTGCAGCTCTAGTCATGTCTATCTGCAGCTCTAGTCATGTCTATCTGCAGCTCTAGTCATGTATATCTGCAGCTCTAGCTGTATATCTGCAGCTCTAGTCATGTATATCTGCAGCTCTAGAGTCTATCTGCAGCTCTAGTCATGTCTATCTGCAGCTCTAGGTATATCTGCAGCTCTAGTCATGTATATCTGCAGCTCTAGTGTCTATCTGCAGCTCTAGTCATGTCTATCTGCAGCTCTAGGTCTATCTGCAGCTCTAGTCATGTCTATCTGCAGCTCTAGTGTCTATCTGCAGCTCTAGTCATGTATATCTGCAGCTCTAGTCATGTCTATCTGCAGCTCTAGTCATGTCTATCTGCAGCTCTAGTCATGTCTATCTGCAGCTCTAGTATGTCTATCTGCAGCTCTAGTCATGTCTATCTGCAGCTCTAGTCATGTCTATCTGCAGCTCTAGTAGTCTATCTGCAGCTCTAGTCATGTATATCTGCAGCTCTAGTGTCTATCTGCAGCTCTAGTCATGTCTATCTGCAGCTCTAGTGTCTATCTGCAGCTCTAGTCATGTCTATCTGCAGCTCTAGTCATGTCTATCTGCAGCTCTAGTCATGTCTATCTGCAGCTCTAGTCATGTCTATCTGCAGCTCTAGTCATGTCTATCTGCAGCTCTAGTTATGTCTATCTGCAGCTCTAGTCATGTCTATCTGCAGCTCTAGTCATGTATATCTGCAGCTCTAGTTATTGTCTATCTGCAGCTCTAGTCATGTCTATCTGCAGCTCTAGTCATGTCTATCTGCAGCTCTAGTCATGTCTATCTGCAGCTCTATCTGCAGCTCTAGTTATTGTCTATCTGCAGCTCTAGTCATGTCTATCTGCAGCTCTAGTCATGTCTATCTGCAGCTCTAGGTCTATCTGCAGCTCTAGTCATGTATATCTGCGGCTCTATGTCTATCTGCAGCTCTAGTCATGTCTATCTGCAGCTCTAGGTCTATCTGCAGCTCTAGTCATGTCTATCTGCATCTCTAGTCATGTCTATCTGCAGCTCTAGTCATGTATATCTGCAGCTCTAGTTCTATCTGCAGCTCTAGTCATGTATATCTGCAGCTCTAGTCATGTATATCTGCAGCTCTAGTTCTATCTGCAGCTCTAGTCATGTATATCTGCAGCTCTAGGTCTATCTGCAGCTCTAGGTCTATCTGCAGCTCTAGTCATGTCTATCTGCAGCTCTAGTCATGTCTATCTGCAGCTCTAGTTATTGTCTATCTGCAGCTCTAGTCATGTCTATCTGCAGCTCTAGTCATGTATATCTGCAGCTCTAGTTATTGTCTATCTGCAGCTCTAGTCATGTCTATCTGCAGCTCTAGTCATGTCTATCTGCAGCTCTAGTCATGTCTGCAGCTCTAGTCTGCATCTGCAGCTCTATGTCTATCTGCAGCTCTAGTTATTGTCTATCTGCAGCTCTAGTCATGTATATCTGCAGCTCTAGTCATGTCTATCTGCAGCTCTAGTTATTGTCTATCTGCAGCTCTAGTCATGTATATCTGCAGCTCTAGTCATGTCTATATGCAGCTCTAGGTCTATCTGCAGCTCTAGTCATGTCTATATGCAGCTCTAGGTCTATCTGCAGCTCTAGTCATGTCTATCTGCAGCTCTAGGTCTATCTGCAGCTCTAGTCATGTATATCTGCAGCTCTAGTCATGTATATCTGCAGCTCTAGTGTCTATCTGCAGCTCTAGTCATGCAGCTCTAGGTCTATCTGCAGCTCTAGTCATGTCTATATGCAGCTCTAGTCATGTCTATCTGCAGCTCTAGTCATGTCTATATGCAGCTCTAGGTCTATCTGCAGCTCTAGTCATGTCTATATGCAGCTCTAGTCATGTCTATATGCAGCTCTAGTCATGTCTATCTGCAGCTCTAGGTCTATCTGCAGCTCTAGTCATGTCTATCTGCAGCTCTAGGTCTATCTGCAGCTCTAGTCATGTCTATCTGCAGCTCTAGTCATGTATATCTGCAGCTCTAGTCATGTATATCTGCAGCTCTAGTTATTGTCTATCTGCAGCTCTAGTCATGTCTATCTGCAGCTCTAGGTCTATCTGCAGCTCTAGTCATGTATATCTGCAGCTCTATGTCTATCTGCAGCTCTAGTCATGTCTATCTGCAGCTCTAGGTCTATCTGCAGCTCTAGTCATGTCTATCTGCAGCTCTAGTCATGTCTATCTGCAGCTCTAGTCATGTCTATCTGCAGCTCTAGTCTGTCTATCTGCAGCTCTAGTCATGTATATCTGCAGCTCTAGTGTCTATCTGCAGCTCTAGTCATGTCTATCTGCAGCTCTAGTCGTATATCTGCAGCTCTAGTCATGTATATCTGCAGCTCTAGTGTCTATCTGCAGCTCTAGTCATGTCTATCTGCAGCTCTAGGTCTATCTGCAGCTCTAGTGTCTATCTGCAGCTCTAGGTCTATCTGCAGCTCTAGTCATGTCTATCTGCAGCTCTAGTCATGTCTATCTGCAGCTCTAGTCATGTCTATCTGCAGCTCTAGTTATGTCTATCTGCAGCTCTAGTCATGTCTATCTGCAGCTCTAGTCATGTCTATCTGCAGCTCTAGTTATGTCTATCTGCAGCTCTAGTCATGTCTATCTGCAGCTCTAGTCATGTCTATCTGCAGCTCTAGTGTCTATCTGCAGCTCTAGTCATGTCTATCTGCAGCTCTAGTATGTCTATCTGCAGCTCTAGTCATGTATATCTGCAGCTCTAGTTATTGTCTATCTGCAGCTCTAGTCATGTATATCTGCAGCTCTAGTCATGTCTATCTGCAGCTCTAGTCATGTCTATCTGCAGCTCTAGTCATGTCTATCTGCAGCTCTAGTCATGTCTATCTGCAGCTCTAGTCATGTCTATCTGCAGCTCTAGTCATGTATATCTGCAGCTCTAGTCATGTATATCTGCAGCTCTAGTCATGTATATCTGCAGCTCTAGTTATTGTCTATCTGCAGCTCTAGTCATGTCTATCTGCAGCTCTAGTCATGTCTATCTGCAGCTCTAGTTATTGTCTATCTGCAGCTCTAGTCATGTCTATCTGCAGCTCTAGTGTCTATCTGCAGCTCTAGTCATGTATATCTGCAGCTCTAGTATGTCTATCTGCAGCTCTAGTCATGTCTATCTGCAGCTCTAGGTCTATCTGCAGCTCTAGTCATGTATATCTGCAGCTCTAGTGTCTATCTGCAGCTCTAGTCATGTCTATCTGCAGCTCTAGTCAGTCTATCTGCAGCTCTAGGTCTATCTGCAGCTCTAGTCATGTCTATCTGCAGCTCTAGTCATGTATATCTGCAGCTCTAGTCATGTCTATCTGCAGCTCTAGTCATGTCTATCTGCAGCTCTAGTTATTGTCTATCTGCAGCTCTAGTCATGTCTATCTGCAGCTCTAGTCATGTATATCTGCAGCTCTAGTTATTGTCTATCTGCAGCTCTAGTCATGTCTATCTGCAGCTCTAGTCATGTCTATCTGCAGCTCTAGTTATTGTCTATCTGCAGCTCTAGTCATGTCTATCTGCAGCTCTAGTTATTGTCTATCTGCAGCTCTAGTCATGTCTATCTGCAGCTCTAGTCATGTCTATCTGCAGCTCTAGTCATGTCTATCTGCAGCTCTAGTCATGTATATCTGCAGCTCTAGTTATTGTCTATCTGCAGCTCTAGTCATGTCTATCTGCAGCTCTAGGTCTATCTGCAGCTCTAGTCATGTCTATCTGCAGCTCTAGTCATGTCTATCTGCAGCTCTAGTCATGTATATCTGCAGCTCTAGGTATATCTGCAGCTCTAGGTATATCTGCAGCTCTAGTCATGTATATCTGCAGCTCTAGTTCTATCTGCAGCTCTAGTCATGTATATCTGCAGCTCTAGTCATGTATATCTGCAGCTCTAGGTCTATCTGCAGCTCTAGTCATGTCTATCTGCAGCTCTAGTCATGTCTATCTGCAGCTCTAGTTATTGTCTATCTGCAGCTCTAGTCATGTCTATCTGCAGCTCTAGTCATGTATATCTGCAGCTCTAGTTATTGTCTATCTGCAGCTCTAGTCATGTCTATCTGCAGCTCTAGTCATGTCTATCTGCAGCTCTAGGTCTATCTGCAGCTCTAGTCATGTATATCTGCAGCTCTATGTCTATCTGCAGCTCTAGTTATTGTCTATCTGCAGCTCTAGTCATGTATATCTGCAGCTCTAGTCATGTCTATCTGCAGCTCTAGTTATTGTCTATCTGCAGCTCTAGTCATGTATATCTGCAGCTCTAGTCATGTCTATATGCAGCTCTAGGTCTATCTGCAGCTCTAGTCATGTCTATATGCAGCTCTAGGTCTATCTGCAGCTCTAGTTATTGTCTATCTGCAGCTCTAGGTCTATCTGCAGCTCTAGTCATGTATATCTGCAGCTCTAGTCATGTCTATCTGCAGCTCTAGTCATGTCTATCTGCAGCTCTATCTGCAGCTCTAGGTCTATCTGCAGCTCTAGTCATGTCTATATGCAGCTCTAGTCATGTCTATCTGCAGCTCTAGTCATGTCTATATGCAGCTCTAGGTCTATCTGCAGCTCTAGTCATGTCTATATGCAGCTCTAGTCATGTCTATCTGCAGCTCTAGTCATGTCTATCTGCAGCTCTAGGTCTATCTGCAGCTCTAGTCATGTCTATATGCAGCTCTAGGTCTATCTACAGCTCTAGTCATGTCTATCTGCAGCTCTTGTCATGTATATCTGCAGCTCTAGTCATGTATATCTGCAGCTCTAGTTATTGTCTATCTGCAGCTCTAGTCATGTCTATCTGCAGCTCTAGGTCTATCTGCAGCTCTAGTCATGTATATCTGCAGCTCTACTGTCTATCTGCAGCTCTAGTCATGTCTATCTGCAGCTCTAGGTCTATCTGCAGCTCTAGTCATGTCTATCTGCAGCTCTAGTCATGTCTATCTGCAGCTCTAGTCATGTATATCTGCAGCTCTAGGTATATCTGCAGCTCTAGTCATGTATATCTGCAGCTCGAGTTCTATCTGCAGCTCTAATCATGTCTATCTGCAGCTCTAGGTATATCTGCAGCTCTAGTCATGTATATCTGCAGCTCTAGTTCTATCTGCAGCTCTAGTCATGTCTATCTGCAGCTCTAGGTCTATCTGCAGCTCTAGGTCTATCTGCAGCTCTAGGTCTATCTGCAGCTCTAGTCATGTCTATCTGCAGCTCTAGTCATGTCTATCTGCAGCTCTAGTCATGTCTATCTGCAGCTCTAGTTATTGTCTATCTGCAGCTCTAGTCATGTCTATCTGCAGCTCTAGTTATTGTCTATCTGCAGCTCTAGTCATGTATATCTGCAGCTCTAGTCATGTCTATCTGCAGCTCTAGTTATTGTCTATCTGCAGCTCTAGTCATGTCTATCTGCAGCTCTAGTCATGTCTATCTGCAGCTCTAGTCATGTATATCTGCAGCTCTAGTTATTGTCTATCTGCAGCTCTAGTCATGTCTATCTGCAGCTCTAGTCATGTCTATCTGCAGCTCTAGTTATTGTCTATCTGCAGCTCTAGTTATTGTCTATCTGCAGCTCTAGTCATGTCTATCTGCAGCTCTAGCTCTATCTGCAGCTCTAGTCATGTATATCTGCAGCTCTAGTCATGTCTATCTGCAGCTCTAGTCTGTCTATCTGCAGCTCTAGTCATGTATATCTGCAGCTCTAGTGTCTATCTGCAGCTCTAGTCATGTCTATCTGCAGCTCTAGATGTCTATCTGCAGCTCTAGTTATGTCTATCTGCAGCTCTAGTCATGTCTATCTGCAGCTCTAGTGTCTATCTGCAGCTCTAGTCATGTCTATCTGCAGCTCTAGTCATGTCTATCTGCAGCTCTAGAGTCTATCTGCAGCTCTAGTCATGTCTATCTGCAGCTCTAGTCATGTATATCTGCAGCTCTAGTATGTCTATCTGCAGCTCTAGTCATGTCTATATGCAGCTCTAGGTCTATCTGCAGCTCTAGTCATGTCTATCTGCAGCTCTAGGTCTATCTGCAGCTCTAGTCATGTATATCTGCAGCTCTAGTCATGTATATCTGCAGCTCTAGTCTTGTATATCTGCAGCTCTAGTTATTGTCTATCTGCAGCTCTAGTTATTGTCTATCTGCAGCTCTAGTCATGTCTATCTGCAGCTCTAGGTCTATCTGCAGCTCTAGTCATGTATATCTGCAGCTCTAGTCATGTCTATCTGCAGCTCTAGGTCTATCTGCAGCTCTAGTCATGTCTATCTGCAGCTCTAGTCATGTCTATCTGCAGCTCTAGTCATGTCTATCTGCAGCTCTAGGTCTATCTGCAGCTCTAGTCATGTCTATCTGCAGCTCTAGTCATGTCTATCTGCAGCTCTAGGTCTATCTGCAGCTCTAGGTCTATCTGCAGCTCTAGTTCTATCTGCAGCTCTACTTATATCTGCAGCTCTGCAGCTCTAGTTCTATCTACAGCTCTAGTTCTATCTGCAGCTCTAGTTATTGTCTATCTGCAGCTCTAGTCATGTCTATCTGCAGCTCTAGGTCTATCTGCAGCTCTAGTCATGTATATCTGCAGCTCTAGGTCTATCTGCAGCTCTAGGTCTATCTGCAGCTCTAGTCATGTATATCTGCAGCTCTAGTTCTATCTGCAGCTCTAGTCATGTCTATCTGCAGCTCTAGGTCTATCTGCAGCTCTAGTCATGTATATCTGCAGCTCTAGTTCTATCTGCAGCTCTAGTCATGTCTATCTGCAGCTCTAGTCATGTCTATCTGCAGCTCTAGGTCTATCTGCAGCTCTAGTCATGTCTATCTGCAGCTCTAGTCATGTCTATCTGCAGCTCTAGATCTATCTGCAGCTCTAGTTCTATCTGCAGCTCTAGTCATGTCTATCTGCAGCTCTAGGTCTATCTGCAGCTCTAGTCATGTATATCTGCAGCTCTAGTTATTGTCTATCTGCAGCTCTAGTCATGTATATCTGCAGCTCTAGTCATGTATATCTGCAGCTCTAGTTATTGTCTATCTGCAGCTCTAGTCATGTATATCTGCAGCTCTAGTCATGTATATCTGCAGCTCTAGTTATTGTCTATCTGCAGCTCTAGTCATGTCTATCTGCAGCTCTAGGTCTATCTGCAGCTCTAGTCATGTATATCTGCAGCTCTAGGTCTATCTGCAGCTCTAGTCATGTCTATCTGCAGCTCTAGGTCTATCTGCAGCTCTAGTCATGTATATCTGCAGCTCTAGTCATGTCTATCTGCAGCTCTAGTCATGTATATCTGCAGCTCTAGTCATGTATATCTGCAGCTCTAGGTCTATCTGCAGCTCTAGGTCTATCTGCAGCTCTAGTCATGTCTATCTGCAGCTCTAGTTATTGTCTATCTGCAGCTCTATTCATGTATATCTGCAGCTCTAGTCATGTCTATATGCAGCTCTAGGTCTATCTGCAGCTCTAGTCATGTCTATCTGCAGCTCTAGTCATGTCTATCTGCAGCTCTAGTCATGTCTATCTGCAGCTCTAGTCATGTATATCTGCAGCTCTAGTCATGTATATCTGCAGCTCTAGTCATGTATATCTGCAGCTCTAGTTGTCTATCTGCAGCTCTAGTCATGTCTATCTGCAGCTCTAGTCATGTATATCTGCAGCTCTAGTTATTGTCTATCTGCAGCTCTAGTCATGTCTATCTGCAGCTCTAGTGTCTATCTGCAGCTCTAGTCATGTATATCTGCAGCTCTAGTTATGTCTATCTGCAGCTCTAGTCATGTCTATCTGCAGCTCTAGGTCTATCTGCAGCTCTAGTCTTGTATATCTGCAGCTCTAGTTATGTCTATCTGCAGCTCTAGTTATTGTCTATCTGCAGCTCTAGTCATGTATATCTGCAGCTCTAGGTCTATCTGCAGCTCTAGTCATGTATATCTGCAGCTCTAGTCATGTCTATCTGCAGCTCTAGTTTGTCTATCTGCAGCTCTAGTCATGTATATCTGCAGCTCTAGGTCTATCTGCAGCTCTAGTCATGTCTATCTGCAGCTCTAGTGTCTATCTGCAGCTCTAGTCATGTCTATCTGCAGCTCTAGTCATGTATATCTGCAGCTCTAGTGTCTATCTGCAGCTCTAGTCATGTCTATCTGCAGCTCTAGTGTCTATCTGCAGCTCTAGTCATGTATATCTGCAGCTCTAGTCATGTCTATCTGCAGCTCTAGTCATGTATATCTGCAGCTCTAGTCATGTCTATCTGCAGCTCTAGGTCTATCTGCAGCTCTAGGTCTATCTGCAGCTCTAGTCATGTCTATCTGCAGCTCTAGTCATGTCTATCTGCAGCTCTAGTCATGTCTATCTGCAGCTCTAGTCATGTCTATCTGCAGCTCTAGTTGTCTATCTGCAGCTCTAGTCATGTCTATCTGCAGCTCTAGTCATGTCTATCTGCAGCTCTAGTCATGTCTATCTGCAGCTCTAGTCATGTCTATCTGCAGCTCTAGTCATGTATATCTGCAGCTCTAGTCATGTATATCTGCAGCTCTAGTCATGTATATCTGCAGCTCTAGTTATTGTCTATCTGCAGCTCTAGTCATGTATATCTGCAGCTCTAGTCATGTATATCTGCAGCTCTAGTTATTGTCTATCTGCAGCTCTAGTCATGTCTATCTGCAGCTCTAGGTCTATCTGCAGCTCTAGTCATGTATATCTGCAGCTCTAGTATGTCTATCTGCAGCTCTAGTTATGTCTATCTGCAGCTCTAGTCATGTCTATCTGCAGCTCTAGTTGTCTATCTGCAGCTCTAGTCATGTCTATCTGCAGCTCTAGTCATGTCTATCTGCAGCTCTAGTCGTCTATCTGCAGCTCTAGTCATGTCTATCTGCAGCTCTAGGTCTATCTGCAGCTCTAGTCATGTCTATCTGCAGCTCTAGTCATGTCTATCTGCAGCTCTAGTCATGTCTATCTGCAGCTCTAGGTCTATCTGCAGCTCTAGTCATGTCTATCTGCAGCTCTAGATGTCTATCTGCAGCTCTAGTCATGTATATCTGCAGCTCTAGTCATGTATATCTGCAGCTCTAGTTATTGTCTATCTGCAGCTCTAGTCATGTCTATCTGCAGCTCTAGGTCTATCTGCAGCTCTAGTCATGTATATCTGCAGCTCTAGGTCTATCTGCAGCTCTAGTTATTGTCTATCTGCAGCTCTAGTCATGTCTATCTGCAGCTCTAGTTATTGTCTATCTGCAGCTCTAGTCATGTCTATCTGCAGCTCTAGGTCTATCTGCAGCTCTAGTCTTGTATATCTGCAGCTCTAGTTATTGTCTATCTGCAGCTCTAGTTATTGTCTATCTGCAGCTCTAGTCATGTCTATCTGCAGCTCTAGGTCTATCTGCAGCTCTAGTCATGTATATCTGCAGCTCTAGTCATGTCTATCTGCAGCTCTAGGTCTATCTGCAGCTCTAGTCATGTATATCTGCAGCTCTAGGTCTATCTGCAGCTCTAGTCATGTCTATCTGCAGCTCTAGGTCTATCTGCAGCTCTAGTCATGTCTATCTGCAGCTCTAGTCATGTATATCTGCAGCTCTAGTTCTATCTGCAGCTCTAGTCATGTCTATCTGCAGCTCTAGTCAGTCTATCTGCAGCTCTAGTCATGTCTATCTGCAGCTCTAGTCATGTCTATCTGCAGCTCTAGTAGTCTATCTGCAGCTCTAGTCATGTCTATCTGCAGCTCTAGTTAGTCTATCTGCAGCTCTAGTCATGTCTATCTGCAGCTCTAGTGTCTATCTGCAGCTCTAGTCATGTCTATCTGCAGCTCTAGGTCTATCTGCAGCTCTAGTCATGTCTATCTGCAGCTCTAGGTCTATCTGCAGCTCTAGTCATGTATATCTGCAGCTCTAGTCATGTATATCTGCAGCTCTAGTCATGTATATCTGCAGCTCTAGTCATGTATATCTGCAGCTCTAGTCATGTCTATCTGCAGCTCTAGTGTCTATCTGCAGCTCTAGTCATGTCTATCTGCAGCTCTAGTTATGTCTATCTGCAGCTCTAGTTATGTCTATCTGCAGCTCTAGTCATGTATATCTGCAGCTCTAGTCATGTCTATCTGCAGCTCTAGTCATGTCTATCTGCAGCTCTAGTCATGTCTATCTGCAGCTCTAGTATGTCTATCTGCAGCTCTAGTCATGTCTATCTGCAGCTCTAGTCATGTCTATCTGCAGCTCTAGTCATGTCTATCTGCAGCTCTAGTCATGTATATCTGCAGCTCTAGTTATTGTCTATCTGCAGCTCTAGTCATGTATATCTGCAGCTCTAGTCATGTATATCTGCAGCTCTAGTCATTGTCTATCTGCAGCTCTAGTCATGTCTATCTGCAGCTCTAGGTCTATCTGCAGCTCTAGTCTTGTCTATCTGCAGCTCTAGTTATTGTCTATCTGCAGCTCTAGTCATGTCTATCTGCAGCTCTAGTCATGTCTATCTGCAGCTCTAGGTCTATCTGCAGCTCTAGTCATGTCTATCTGCAGCTCTAGTCATGTCTATCTGCAGCTCTAGTTGTCTATCTGCAGCTCTAGTCATGTCTATCTGCAGCTCTAGGTCTATCTGCAGCTCTAGTCATGTCTATCTGCAGCTCTAGTCATGTCTATCTGCAGCTCTAGTCATGTCTATCTGCAGCTCTAGTCATGTATATCTGCAGCTCTAGTCATGTCTATCTGCAGCTCTAGTCATGTATATCTGCAGCTCTAGTCATGTATATCTGCAGCTCTAGTTATTGTCTATCTGCAGCTCTAGTCATGTATATCTGCAGCTCTAGTCATGTATATCTGCAGCTCTAGTTATTGTCTATCTGCAGCTCTAGTCATGTCTATCTGCAGCTCTAGGTCTATCTGCAGCTCTAGTCATGTATATCTGCAGCTCTAGGTCTATCTGCAGCTCTAGTCTTGTATATCTGCAGCTCTAGTTATTGTCTATCTGCAGCTCTAGTTATTGTCTATCTGCAGCTCTAGTCATGTCTATCTGCAGCTCTAGGTCTATCTGCAGCTCTAGTCATGTATATCTGCAGCTCTAGTCATGTCTATCTGCAGCTCTAGGTCTATCTGCAGCTCTAGTCATGTATATCTGCAGCTCTAGGTCTATCTGCAGCTCTAGTCATGTCTATCTGCAGCTCTAGGTCTATCTGCAGCTCTAGTCATGTCTATCTGCAGCTCTAGTCATGTATATCTGCAGCTCTAGTTCTATCTGCAGCTCTAGTCATGTCTATCTGCAGCTCTAGGTCTATCTGCAGCTCTAGTCATGTCTATCTGCAGCTCTAGTCATGTCTATCTGCAGCTCTAGTCATGTCTATCTGCAGCTCTAGTCATGTCTATCTGCAGCTCTAGTCATGTCTATCTGCAGCTCTAGTCATGTATATCTGCAGCTCTAGTCATGTATATCTGCAGCTCTAGTTATTGTCTATCTGCAGCTCTAGTTATTGTCTATCTGCAGCTCTAGTCATGTCTATCTGCAGCTCTAGGTCTATCTGCAGCTCTAGTCATGTATATCTGCAGCTCTAGTCATGTCTATCTGCAGCTCTAGTCATGTCTATCTGCAGCTCTAGTCATGTCTATCTGCAGCTCTAGTCATGTCTATCTGCAGCTCTAGGTCTATCTGCAGCTCTAGTCATGTATATCTGCAGCTCTAGTCATGTATATCTGCAGCTCTAGTCATGTATATCTGCAGCTCTAGTTATTGTCTATCTGCAGCTCTAGTCATGTACAGTGGGGGAAAAAAAGTATTTAGTCAGCCACCAATTGTGCAAGTTCTCCCACTTAAAAAAGATGAGAGAGGCCTGTAATTTTCATCATAGGTACACGTCAACTATAAAAGACAAATTGAGGAAAAAAATCCATAAAATCACATTGTAGGATTTTTTATGAATTTATTTGCAAATTATGGTGGAAAATAAGTATTTGGTCACCTACAAACAAGCAAGATTTCTGGCTCTCACAGACCTGTAACTTCTTCTTTAAGAGGCTCCTCTGTCCTCCACTTGTTACCTGTATTAATGGCACCTGTTTGAACTTGTTATCAGTATAAAAGACACCTGTTCACAACCTCAAACAGTCACACTCCAAACTCCACTATGGCGGAAGACCAAAGAGCTGTCAAAGGACACCAGAAACAAAATTGTAGACCTGCACCAGGCTGGGAAGACTGAATCTGCAATAGGTAAGCAGCTTGGTTTGAAGAAATCAACTGTGGGAGCAATTATTAGGAAATGGAAGACATACAAGACCACTGATAATCTCCCCTCGATCTGGGGCTCCACGCAAGATCTCACCCCGTGGGGTCAAAATGATCACAAGAACGGTGAGCAAAAATCCCAGAACCACACGTGGGGGACCTAGTGAATGACCTGCAGAGAGCTGGGACCAAAGTAACAAAGCCTACCATCAGTAACACACTACGCCGCCAGGGACTCAAATCCTGCAGTGCAAGACGTGTCCCCCTGCTTAAGCCAGTACATGTCCAGGCCCGTCTGAAGTTTGCTAGAGTGCATTTGGATGATCCAGAAGAGGATTGGGAGAATGTCATATGAAACCAAAATATAAATTTTTGGTAAAAACTCAACTCGTCGTGTTTGGAGGACAAAGAATGCTGAGTTGCATCCAAAGAACACCATACCTACTGTGAAGCATGGGGGTGGAAACATCATGCTTTGGGGCTGTTTTTTCTGCAAAGGGACCAGGACGACTGATCCGTGTAAAGGAAAGAATGAATGGGGCCATGTATCGTGAGATTTTGAGTGAAAACCTCCTTCCATCAGCAAGGGCATTGAAGATGAAACATGGCTGGGTCTTTCAGCATGACAATGATCCCAAACACACCGCCCGGGCAACGAAGGAGTGGCTTCGTGCGAAGCATTTCAAGGTCCTGGAGTGGCTCTAGCCATGTCTCAGATCTCAACCCCATAGAACATCTTTGTCCCAAAACATCACTGCTCTAGAGGAGATCTGCATGGAGGAATGGGCCAAAATACCAGCAACAGTGTGTGACAACCTTGTGAAGACTTACAGAAAACGTTTGACCTGTGTCATTGCCAACAAAGGGTATATAACAAAATATTGAGAAACTTTTTGTTATTGACCAAATACTTATTTTCCACCATAATTTGCAAATAAATTCATAAAAAATCCTACAATGTGATTTTCTGGATTTTGTTCCTCATTTTGTCTGTCCTAGTTGACTTGTACCTATGATGAAAATTACAGGCCTCTTTCATCTTTTTAAGTGGGAGAACTTGCACAATTGGTGGCTGACTAAATACTTTTTTTCCCCACTGTATATCTGCAGCTCTAGTCATGTATATCTGCAGCTCTAGTCATGTCTATCTGCAGCTCTAGGTCTATCTGCAGCTCTAGTCATGTATATCTGCAGCTCTAGGTCTATCTGCAGCTCTAGTCATGTCTATCTGCAGCTCTAGGTCTATCTGCAGCTCTAGTCATGTATATCTGCAGCTCTAGTCATGTCTATCTGCAGCTCTAGTCATGTATATCTGCAGCTCTAGTCATGTATATCTGCAGCTCTAGGTCTATCTGCAGCTCTAGTCTGTCTATCTGCAGCTCTAGTCATGTCTATCTGCAGCTCTAGTCATGTCTATCTGCAGCTCTAGTCATGTATATCTGCAGCTCTAGTCATGTCTATATGCAGCTCTAGGTCTATCTGCAGCTCTAGTCATGTCTATCTGCAGCTCTAGTCATGTCTATCTGCAGCTCTATTCATGTCTATCTGCAGCTCTAGTCATGTATATCTGCAGCTCTAGTCATGTATATCTGCAGCTCTAGTCATGTATATCTGCAGCTCTAGTTATTGTCTATCTGCAGCTCTAGTCATGTATATCTGCAGCTCTAGTCATGTATATCTGCAGCTCTAGTTATTGTCTATCTGCAGCTCTAGTCATGTCTATCTGCAGCTCTAGGTCTATCTGCAGCTCTAGTCATGTATATCTGCAGCTCTAGGTCTATCTGCAGCTCTAGTCATGTCTATCTGCAGCTCTAGTGTCTATCTGCAGCTCTAGTCATGTATATCTGCAGCTCTAGTCATGTCTATCTGCAGCTCTAGTCATGTATATCTGCAGCTCTAGTCATGTATATCTGCAGCTCTAGGTCTATCTGCAGCTCTAGTGTCTATCTGCAGCTCTAGTCATGTCTATCTGCAGCTCTAGTTATTGTCTATCTGCAGCTCTAGTTATTGTCTATCTGCAGCTCTAGTCATGTATATCTGCAGCTCTAGTCTGTCTATATGCAGCTCTAGTCATGTATATCTGCAGCTCTAGTCATGTCTATCTCCAGCTCTAGTCATGTCTATCTGCAGCTCTAGTCATGTCTATCTGCAGCTCTAGTCATGTCTATCTGCAGCTCTAGTCATGTCTATCTGCAGCTCTAGTCATGTATATCTGCAGCTCTAGTTATTGTCTATCTGCAGCTCTAGTCATGTATATCTGCAGCTCTAGTCATGTATATCTGCAGCTCTAGTTATTGTCTATCTGCAGCTCTAGTCATGTCTATCTGCAGCTCTAGTGTCTATCTGCAGCTCTAGTCATGTCTATCTGCAGCTCTAGTCATGTCTATCTGCAGCTCTAGGTCTATCTGCAGCTCTAGTCATGTATATCTGCAGCTCTAGGTCTATCTGCAGCTCTAGTCATGTCTATCTGCAGCTCTAGGTCTATCTGCAGCTCTAGTCATGTCTATCTGCAGCTCTAGTTATTGTCTATCTGCAGCTCTAGTCATGTATATCTGCAGCTCTAGTCATGTCTATATGCAGCTCTAGGTCTATCTGCAGCTCTAGTCATGTCTATCTGCAGCTCTAGTCATGTCTATCTGCAGCTCTAGTCATGTCTATCTGCAGCTCTAGTCATGTATATCTGCAGCTCTAGTCATGTCTATCTGCAGCTCTAGTCATGTATATCTGCAGCTCTAGTTATTGTCTATCTGCAGCTCTAGTCATGTATATCTGCAGCTCTAGTCATGTATATCTGCAGCTCTAGTTATTGTCTATCTGCAGCTCTAGTCATGTCTATCTGCAGCTCTAGGTCTATCTGCAGCTCTAGTCATGTATATCTGCAGCTCTAGGTCTATCTGCAGCTCTAGTCATGTCTATCTGCAGCTCTAGGTCTATCTGCAGCTCTAGTCATGTATATCTGCAGCTCTAGTCATGTATATCTGCAGCTCTAGTCATGTATATCTGCAGCTCTAGTCATGTATATCTGCAGCTCTAGGTCTATCTGCAGCTCTAGGTCTATCTGCAGCTCTAGTCATGTCTATCTGCAGCTCTAGTCATGTCTATCTGCAGCTCTAGTCATGTCTATCTGCAGCTCTAGTCATGTATATCTGCAGCTCTAGTCTGTCTATCTGCAGCTCTAGTCATGTCTATCTGCAGCTCTAGTCATGTCTATCTGCAGCTCTAGTCATGTCTATCTGCAGCTCTAGTCATGTCTATCTGCAGCTCTAGTCATGTCTATCTGCAGCTCTAGTCATGTATATCTGCAGCTCTAGTCATGTATATCTGCAGCTCTAGTTATTGTCTATCTGCAGCTCTAGTCATGTATATCTGCAGCTCTAGTCATGTATATCTGCAGCTCTAGTTATTGTCTATCTGCAGCTCTAGTCATGTCTATCTGCAGCTCTAGGTCTATCTGCAGCTCTAGTCATGTATATCTGCAGCTCTAGTTCTATCTGCAGCTCTAGTCATGTCTATCTGCAGCTCTAGTCATGTATATCTGCAGCTCTAGTCATGTATATCTGCAGCTCTAGTGTCTATCTGCAGCTCTAGTCATGTCTATCTGCAGCTCTAGAGTCTATCTGCAGCTCTAGCATGTCTATCTGCAGCTCTAGTCATGTCTATCTGCAGCTCTAGTTGTCTATCTGCAGCTCTAGTCATGTATATCTGCAGCTCTAGGTCTATCTGCAGCTCTAGTTATGTCTATCTGCAGCTCTAGTCATGTCTATCTGCAGCTCTAGTCATGTCTATCTGCAGCTCTAGTTATGTCTATCTGCAGCTCTAGTCATGTCTATCTGCAGCTCTAGTCATGTCTATCTGCAGCTCTAGTCATGTCTATCTGCAGCTCTAGTCTGTCTATCTGCAGCTCTAGTATGTCTATCTGCAGCTCTAGTCATGTCTATCTGCAGCTCTAGTTATTGTCTATCTGCAGCTCTAGTCATGTCTATCTACAGCTCTAGTCATGTATATCTGCGGCTCTATGTCTATCTGCAGCTCTAGTCATGTCTATCTGCAGCTCTAGGTCTATCTGCAGCTCTAGTCATGTCTATCTGCAGCTCTAGTCATGTCTATCTGCAGCTCTAGTCATGTATATCTGCAGCTCTAGGTATATCTGCAGCTCTAGGTATATCTGCAGCTCTAGTCATGTATATCTGCAGCTCTAGTTCTATCTGCAGCTCTAGTCATGTATATCTGCAGCTCTAGGTCTATCTGCAGCTCTAGTCATGTCTATCTGCAGCTCTAGTCATGTATATCTGCAGCTCTAGTCATGTCTATCTGCAGCTCTAGTCATGTCTATCTGCAGCTCTAGTCATGTCTATCTGCAGCTCTAGTCATGTATATCTGCAGCTCTAGTCATGTCTATCTGCAGCTCTAGTCATGTCTATCTGCAGCTCTATCTGCAGCTCTAGTTCTATCTGCAGCTCTAGTCATGTCTATATGCAGCTCTAGTCATGTCTATCTGCAGCTCTAGTCATGTATATCTGCAGCTCTAGTTATTGTCTATCTGCAGCTCTAGTCATGTCTATCTGCAGCTCTAGTCATGTATATCTGCAGCTCTAGTTATTGTCTATCTGCAGCTCTAGTCATGTCTATCTGCAGCTCTAGGTCTATCTGCAGCTCTAGTCATGTATATCTGCAGCTCTAGGTCTATCTGCAGCTCTAGTCATGTCTATCTGCAGCTCTAGGTCTATCTGCAGCTCTAGTCATGTATATCTGCAGCTCTAGTCATGTATATCTGCAGCTCTAGTCATGTCTATCTGCAGCTCTAGTCATGTATATCTGCAGCTCTAGGTCTATCTGCAGCTCTAGGTCTATCTGCAGCTCTAGTCATGTCTATCTGCAGCTCTAGTTATTGTCTATCTGCAGCTCTAGTCATGTATATCTGCAGCTCTAGTCATGTCTATATGCAGCTCTAGTCATGTCTATCTGCAGCTCTAGTCATGTCTATCTGCAGCTCTAGTCATGTCTATCTGCAGCTCTAGTCATGTCTATCTGCAGCTCTAGTCATGTCTATCTGCAGCTCTAGTCATGTATATCTGCAGCTCTAGTCATGTATATCTGCAGCTCTAGTCATGTCTATCTGCAGCTCTAGTTATTGTCTATCTGCAGCTCTAGTCATGTATATCTGCAGCTCTAGTCATGTATATCTGCAGCTCTAGTTATTGTCTATCTGCAGCTCTAGTCATGTCTATCTGCAGCTCTAGGTCTATCTGCAGCTCTAGTCATGTATATCTGCAGCTCTAGTGTCTATCTGCAGCTCTAGTATGTCTATCTGCAGCTCTAGGTCTATCTGCAGCTCTAGTCATGTCTATCTGCAGCTCTAGTCATGTCTATCTGCAGCTCTAGTCATGTCTATCTGCAGCTCTAGTGTCTATCTGCAGCTCTAGTCATGTCTATCTGCAGCTCTAGTTGTCTATCTGCAGCTCTAGTCATGTATATCTGCAGCTCTAGTCATGTCTATCTGCAGCTCTAGGTCTATCTGCAGCTCTAGTCATGTCTATCTGCAGCTCTAGTTGTCTATCTGCAGCTCTAGTCATGTCTATCTGCAGCTCTAGTATGTCTATCTGCAGCTCTAGTCATGTATATCTGCAGCTCTAGTCATGTATATCTGCAGCTCTAGTTATGTCTATCTGCAGCTCTAGTCATGTATATCTGCAGCTCTAGTCATGTATATCTGCAGCTCTAGTTATTGTCTATCTGCAGCTCTAGTCATGTCTATCTGCAGCTCTAGTGTCTATCTGCAGCTCTAGTCATGTATATCTGCAGCTCTAGTCATGTCTATCTGCAGCTCTAGTCATGTCTATCTGCAGCTCTAGGTCTATCTGCAGCTCTAGTCATGTATATCTGCAGCTCTAGTCATGTATATCTGCAGCTCTAGTCATGTATATCTGCAGCTCTAGTCATGTATATCTGCAGCTCTAGGTCTATCTGCAGCTCTAGGTCTATCTGCAGCTCTAGTCATGTATATCTGCAGCTCTAGTTAGTCTATCTGCAGCTCTAGTTATTGTCTATCTGCAGCTCTAGTCATGTATATCTGCAGCTCTAGTCATGTATATCTGCAGCTCTAGTCATGTCTATCTGCAGCTCTAGTCATGTCTATCTGCAGCTCTAGTCATGTCTATCTGCAGCTCTAGTCATGTCTATCTGCAGCTCTAGTCATGTATATCTGCAGCTCTAGTCATGTATATCTGCAGCTCTAGTCATGTATATCTGCAGCTCTAGTTGTCTATCTGCAGCTCTAGTCATGTCTATCTGCAGCTCTAGTCATGTCTATCTGCAGCTCTAGTTATGTCTATCTGCAGCTCTAGTCATGTCTATCTGCAGCTCTAGGTCTATCTGCAGCTCTAGTCATGTATATCTGCAGCTCTAGTCTGTCTATCTGCAGCTCTAGTCATGTCTATCTGCAGCTCTAGGTCTATCTGCAGCTCTAGTCATGTATATCTGCAGCTCTAGCTGTCTATCTGCAGCTCTAGTCATGTCTATCTGCAGCTCTAGGTCTATCTGCAGCTCTAGTCAGTCTATCTGCAGCTCTAGTCATGTATATCTGCAGCTCTAGTCATGTCTATCTGCAGCTCTAGTCATGTATATCTGCAGCTCTAGTCATGTCTATCTGCAGCTCTAGTCATGTCTATCTGCAGCTCTAGTCATGTCTATCTGCAGCTCTAGTCATGTCTATCTGCAGCTCTAGTCATGTCTATCTGCAGCTCTAGTCATGTCTATCTGCAGCTCTAGTCATGTCTATCTGCAGCTCTAGTTATTGTCTATCTGCAGCTCTAGTCATGTCTATCTGCAGCTCTAGTTATTGTCTATCTGCAGCTCTAGTCATGTCTATCTGCAGCTCTAGTTATTGTCTATCTGCAGCTCTAGTCATGTCTATCTACAGCTCTAGTCATGTATATCTGCGGCTCTATGTCTATCTGCAGCTCTAGTCATGTCTATCTGCAGCTCTAGGTCTATCTGCAGCTCTAGTCATGTCTATCTGCAGCTCTAGTTGTCTATCTGCAGCTCTAGTCATGTATATCTGCAGCTCTAGATGTCTATCTGCAGCTCTAGTCATGTCTATCTGCAGCTCTAGTCATGTCTATATGCAGCTCTAGGTCTATCTGCAGCTCTAGTCATGTATATCTGCAGCTCTAGGTCTATCTGCAGCTCTAGCTGTCTATCTGCAGCTCTAGTCATGTCTATCTGCAGCTCTAGTCATTGTCTATCTGCAGCTCTAGTTATTGTCTATCTGCAGCTCTAGTCATGTCTATCTGCAGCTCTAGTCATGTATATCTGCAGCTCTAGTTATGTCTATCTGCAGCTCTAGTCATGTCTATCTGCAGCTCTAGTCATGTCTATCTGCAGCTCTAGAGTCTATCTGCAGCTCTAGTCATGTATATCTGCAGCTCTAGTATGTCTATCTGCAGCTCTAGTGTCTATCTGCAGCTCTAGTCATGTATATCTGCAGCTCTAGTCATGTCTATCTGCAGCTCTAGTTATGTCTATCTGCAGCTCTAGTCATGTATATCTGCAGCTCTAGTCATGTCTATCTGCAGCTCTAGGTCTATCTGCAGCTCTAGTCATGTCTATATGCAGCTCTAGGTCTATCTGCAGCTCTAGTCATGTCTATCTGCAGCTCTAGGTCTATCTGCAGCTCTAGTCATGTATATCTGCAGCTCTAGTCATGTCTATCTGCAGCTCTAGTTATTGTCTATCTGCAGCTCTAGGTCTATCTGCAGCTCTAGTCATGTCTATCTGCAGCTCTAGTCATGTCTATCTGCAGCTCTAGTCATGTCTATCTGCAGCTCTAGGTCTATCTGCAGCTCTAGTCATGTCTATCTGCAGCTCTAGTCATGTCTATCTGCAGCTCTAGTCATGTCTATCTGCAGCTCTAGGTCTATCTGCAGCTCTAGTCATGTCTATATGCAGCTCTAGGTCTATCTGCAGCTCTAGTCATGTCTATCTGCAGCTCTAGTCATGTATATCTGCAGCTCTAGTCATGTCTATCTGCAGCTCTAGTTATTGTCTATCTGCAGCTCTAGTCATGTCTATCTGCAGCTCTAGGTCTATCTGCAGCTCTAGTCATGTATATCTGCAGCTCTATGTCTATCTGCAGCTCTAGTCATGTCTATCTGCAGCTCTAGGTCTATCTGCAGCTCTAGTCATGTCTATCTGCAGCTCTAGTCATGTCTATCTGCAGCTCTAGTCATGTATATCTGCAGCTCTAGGTATATCTGCAGCTCTAGGTCTATCTGCAGCTCTAGGTCTATCTGCAGCTCTAATCATGTCTATCTGCAGCTCTAGGTCTATCTGCAGCTCTAGTCATGTATATCTGCAGCTCTAGTTCTATCTGCAGCTCTAGTCATGTCTATCTGCAGCTCTAGGTCTATCTGCAGCTCTAGGTCTATCTGCAGCTCTAGGTCTATCTGCAGCTCTAGTCATGTATATCTGCAGCTCTAGTCATGTCTATCTGCAGCTCTAGTCATGTCTATCTGCAGCTCTAGTTATTGTCTATCTGCAGCTCTAGTCATGTCTATCTGCAGCTCTAGTCATGTCTATCTGCAGCTCTAGTTATTGTCTATCTGCAGCTCTAGTCATGTCTATCTGCAGCTCTAGTCATGTCTATCTGCAGCTCTAGTTATGTCTATCTGCAGCTCTAGTCATGTCTATCTGCAGCTCTAGTTAATGTCTATCTGCAGCTCTAGTCATGTCTATCTGCAGCTCTAGTTATTGTCTATCTGCAGCTCTTGTCATGTATATCTGCAGCTCTAGTCATGTCTATATGCAGCTCTAGTTATTGTCTATCTGCAGCTCTTGTCATGTATATCTGCAGCTCTAGTCATGTCTATCTGCAGCTCTAGTCATGTCTATCTGCAGCTCTAGTTATTGTCTATCTGCAGCTCTTGTCATGTATATCTGCAGCTCTAGTCATGTCTATCTGCAGCTCTAGTTATTGTCTATCTGCAGCTCTAGTTATTGTCTATCTGCAGCTCTAGTCATGTCTATCTGCAGCTCTAGGTCTATCTGCAGCTCTAGTCATGTATATCTGCAGCTCTAGTCATGTCTATCTGCAGCTCTAGTCATGTCTATCTGCAGCTCTAGGTCTATCTGCAGCTCTAGTCATGTCTATCTGCAGCTCTAGTCATGTCTATCTGCAGCTCTAGTCATTGTCTATCTGCAGCTCTAGTCATGTCTATCTGCAGCTCTAGTCATTGTCTATCTGCAGCTCTAGTCATGTATATCTGCAGCTCTAGGTCTATCTGCAGCTCTAGTCATGTCTATCTGCAGCTCTAGTCATGTCTATCTGCAGCTCTAGTATGTCTATCTGCAGCTCTAGTCATGTCTATCTGCAGCTCTAGGTCTATCTGCAGCTCTAGTCATGTCTATCTGCAGCTCTAGTCATGTCTATCTGCAGCTCTAGTCATGTCTATCTGCAGCTCTAGTCATGTCTATCTGCAGCTCTAGTCATGTATATCTGCAGCTCTAGTTATGTCTATCTGCAGCTCTAGTTATTGTCTATCTGCAGCTCTAGTCATGTCTATCTGCAGCTCTAGGTCTATCTGCAGCTCTAGTCATGTCTATCTGCAGCTCTAGGGTCTATCTGCAGCTCTAGTCATGTATATCTGCAGCTCTAGTCATGTATATCTGCAGCTCTAGTCTGTCTATCTGCAGCTCTAGTCATGTCTATCTGCAGCTCTAGTATGTCTATCTGCAGCTCTAGTCATGTATATCTGCAGCTCTAGTTCTATCTGCAGCTCTAGTTCTATCTACAGCTCTAGTTCTATCTGCAGCTCTACTTATATCTGCAGCTCTGCAGCTCTAGTTCTATCTACAGCTCTAGTTCTATCTGCAGCTCTAGTCATGTCTATCTGCAGCTCTAGTCATGTCTATCTGCAGCTCCAGGTCTATCTGCAGCTCTAGTCATGTCTATCTGCAGCTCTAGGTCTATCTGCAGCTCTAGGTCTATCTGCAGCTCTAGTCATGTATATCTGCAGCTCTAGGTCTATCTGCAGCTCTAGTCATGTCTATCTGCAGCTCTAGGTCTATCTGCAGCTCTAGTCATGTCTATCTGCAGCTCTAGTGTCTATCTGCAGCTCTAGTCATGTCTATCTGCAGCTCTAGTCATGTCTATATGCAGCTCTAGGTCTATCTGCAGCTCTAGTCATGTCTATCTGCAGCTCTAGTCATGTCTATCTCCAGCTCTAGTCATGTCTATCTGCAGCTCTAGTCATGTATATCTGCAGCTCTAGGTCTATCTGCAGCTCTAGTCATGTCTATCTGCAGCTCTAGTGTCTATCTGCAGCTCTAGTCATGTCTATCTGCAGCTCTAGTATTGTCTATCTGCAGCTCTAGTATGTCTATCTGCAGCTCTAGTCATGTATATCTGCAGCTCTAGTTATTGTCTATCTGCAGCTCTAGTCATGTATATCTGCAGCTCTAGTCATGTATATCTGCAGCTCTAGTTATTGTCTATCTGCAGCTCTAGTCATGTCTATCTGCAGCTCTAGGTCTATCTGCAGCTCTAGTCATGTCTATCTGCAGCTCTAGGTCTATCTGCAGCTCTAGTCATGTCTATCTGCAGCTCTAGGTCTATCTGCAGCTCTAGTCATGTATATCTGCAGCTCTAGTCATGTATATCTGCAGCTCTAGTCATGTATATCTGCAGCTCTAGTCATGTATATCTGCAGCTCTAGGTCTATCTGCAGCTCTAGGTCTATCTGCAGCTCTAGTCATGTCTATCTGCAGCTCTAGTTATTGTCTATCTGCAGCTCTAGTCATGTCTATCTGCAGCTCTAGTCATGTATATCTGCAGCTCTAGTCATGTCTATCTGCAGCTCTAGTCATGTCTATCTGCAGCTCTAGTCATGTCTATCTGCAGCTCTAGTCATGTCTATCTGCAGCTCTAGTCATGTCTATCTGCAGCTCTAGTCATGTATATCTGCAGCTCTAGTCATGTATATCTGCAGCTCTAGTCATGTATATCTGCAGCTCTAGTTATTGTCTATCTGCAGCTCTAGTCATGTATATCTGCAGCTCTAGTCATGTATATCTGCAGCTCTAGTTATTGTCTATCTGCAGCTCTAGTCATGTCTATCTGCAGCTCTAGTCATGTCTATCTGCAGCTCTAGTCATGTATATCTGCAGCTCTAGGTCTATCTGCAGCTCTAGTCATGTCTATCTGCAGCTCTAGGTCTATCTGCAGCTCTAGTCATGTATATCTGCAGCTCTAGTCATGTCTATCTGCAGCTCTAGTCATGTCTATCTGCAGCTCTAGTCAGTCTATCTGCAGCTCTAGTCATGTCTATCTGCAGCTCTAGTTATGTCTATCTGCAGCTCTAGTCATGTCTATCTGCAGCTCTAGTCATGTCTATATGCAGCTCTAGTATGTCTATCTGCAGCTCTAGTCATGTCTATCTGCAGCTCTAGTCATGTCTATCTGCAGCTCTAGTCATTGTCTATCTGCAGCTCTAGTCATGTCTATCTGCAGCTCTAGTCATGTCTATCTGCAGCTCTAGTCATGTATATCTGCAGCTCTAGTTATTGTCTATCTGCAGCTCTAGTCATGTATATCTGCAGCTCTAGTCATGTATATCTGCAGCTCTAGTTATTGTCTATCTGCAGCTCTAGTCATGTCTATCTGCAGCTCTAGGTCTATCTGCAGCTCTAGTCATGTATATCTGCAGCTCTAGGTCTATCTGCAGCTCTAGTCATGTCTATCTGCAGCTCTAGTCAGTCTATCTGCAGCTCTAGTCATGTCTATCTGCAGCTCTAGTTATGTCTATCTGCAGCTCTAGTCATGTATATCTGCAGCTCTAGTCGTCTATCTGCAGCTCTAGTCGTCTATCTGCAGCTCTAGGTCTATCTGCAGCTCTAGTCATGTCTATCTGCAGCTCTAGTTATTGTCTATCTGCAGCTCTAGTCATGTCTATCTGCAGCTCTAGTCATGTCTATCTGCAGCTCTAGTGTCTATCTGCAGCTCTAGTCATGTCTATCTGCAGCTCTAGTCATGTCTATCTGCAGCTCTAGTCATGTCTATCTGCAGCTCTAGTCATGTCTATCTGCAGCTCTAGTCTGTCTATCTGCAGCTCTAGTCATGTATATCTGCAGCTCTAGTCATGTCTATCTGCAGCTCTAGTTATTGTCTATCTGCAGCTCTAGTCATGTCTATCTGCAGCTCTAGTCATGTATATCTGCAGCTCTAGTTTTGTCTATCTGCAGCTCTAGTCATGTCTATCTGCAGCTCTAGTGTCTATCTGCAGCTCTAGTCATGTATATCTGCAGCTCTAGTGTCTATCTGCAGCTCTAGTCATGTCTATCTGCAGCTCTAGTGTCTATCTGCAGCTCTAGTCATGTATATCTGCAGCTCTAGTCATGTCTATCTGCAGCTCTAGTATGTCTATCTGCAGCTCTAGTATGTCTATCTGCAGCTCTAGGTCTATCTGCAGCTCTAGTCATGTCTATCTGCAGCTCTAGTCATGTCTATCTGCAGCTCTAGTCATGTCTATCTGCAGCTCTAGTCATGTCTATCTGCAGCTCTAGTATTGTCTATCTGCAGCTCTAGTCATGTCTATCTGCAGCTCTAGTCATGTCTATCTGCAGCTCTAGTAGTCTATCTGCAGCTCTAGTCATGTCTATCTGCAGCTCTAGTCATGTCTATCTGCAGCTCTAGTTATTGTCTATCTGCAGCTCTAGTCATGTCTATCTGCAGCTCTAGTTATTGTCTATCTGCAGCTCTAGTCATGTCTATCTGCAGCTCTAGTTATGTCTATCTGCAGCTCTAGTCATTGTCTATCTGCAGCTCTAGTCATGTCTATCTGCAGCTCTAGTCATGTCTATCTGCAGCTCTAGTCATGTCTATCTGCAGCTCTAGATGTCTATCTGCAGCTCTAGTCATGTCTATCTGCAGCTCTAGTCATGTCTATCTGCAGCTCTAGTCATGTATATCTGCAGCTCTAGTGGTCTATCTGCAGCTCTAGTGTCTATCTGCAGCTCTAGTCATGTCTATCTGCAGCTCTAGGTCTATCTGCAGCTCTAGTCATGTCTATCTGCAGCTCTAGGTCTATCTGCAGCTCTAGGTCTATCTGCAGCTCTAGTCATGTCTATCTGCAGCTCTAGTCATGTCTATCTGCAGCTCTAGTTCTATCTGCAGCTCTAGTCATGTCTATCTGCAGCTCTAGTCATGTCTATCTGCAGCTCTAGTTATGTCTATCTGCAGCTCTAGTCATTGTCTATCTGCAGCTCTAGTCATGTCTATCTGCAGCTCTAGTATGTCTATCTGCAGCTCTAGTCATGTATATCTGCAGCTCTAGTCGTCTATCTGCAGCTCTAGTCATGTCTATCTGCAGCTCTAGGTCTATCTGCAGCTCTAGTCATGTCTATCTGCAGCTCTAGTTATTGTCTATCTGCAGCTCTAGTCATGTATATCTGCAGCTCTAGTCATGTCTATCTGCAGCTCTAGGTCTATCTGCAGCTCTAGTCATGTCTATCTGCAGCTCTAGGTCTATCTGCAGCTCTAGTCATGTATATCTGCAGCTCTAGGTCTATCTGCAGCTCTAGTCATGTATATCTGCAGCTCTAGTGTCTATCTGCAGCTCTAGTCATGTCTATCTGCGCCGGTCTATCTGCAGCTCTAGGTCTATCTGCAGCTCTAGTCATGTCTATCTGCAGCTCTAGTCATGTCTATCTGCAGCTCTAGTCATGTCTATCTGCAGCTCTAGTAGTCTATCTGCAGCTCTAGTCATGTCTATCTGCAGCTCTAGTCATGTCTATCTGCAGCTCTAGTCATGTCTATCTGCAGCTCTAGTGTCTATCTGCAGCTCTAGTCGTGTCTATCTGCAGCTCTAGGTCTATCTGCAGCTCTAGTCGTGTCTATCTGCAGCTCTAGTTGTCTATCTGCAGCTCTAGTCATGTATATCTGCAGCTCTAGTTGTCTATCTGCAGCTCTAGTCATGTCTATCTGCAGCTCTAGGTCTATCTGCAGCTCTAGTCATGTATATCTGCAGCTCTAGTCATGTCTATCTGCAGCTCTAGTCATGTCTATCTGCAGCTCTAGGTCTATCTGCAGCTCTAGTCATGTCTATCTGCAGCTCTAGTCATGTATATCTGCAGCTCTAGTCGTGTATATCTGCAGCTCTAGGTCTATCTGCAGCTCTAGGTCTATCTGCAGCTCTAGGTCTATCTGCAGCTCTAGTCATGTATATCTGCAGCTCTAGGTCTATCTGCAGCTCTAGTCATGTATATCTGCAGCTCTAGTTCTATCTGCAGCTCTAGTCATGTCTATCTGCAGCTCTAGGTCTATCTGCAGCTCTAGTTATCTGCAGCTCTAGGTCTATCTGCAGCTCTAGTCATGTCTATCTGCAGCTCTAGTCATGTCTATCTGCAGCTCTAGTCATGTCTATCTGCAGCTCTAGTCATGTCTATCTGCAGCTCTAGTCATGTCTATCTGCAGCTCTAGTCATGTCTATCTGCAGCTCTAGTTATTGTCTATCTGCAGCTCTAGTATGTCTATCTGCAGCTCTAGTCATGTCTATCTGCAGCTCTAGTTATTGTCTATCTGCAGCTCTAGTCATGTCTATCTGCAGCTCTAGTTATGTCTATCTGCAGCTCTAGTATGTCTATCTGCAGCTCTAGTTGTTGTCTATCTGCAGCTCTAGTCATGTCTATCTGCAGCTCTAGTATGTCTATCTGCAGCTCTAGTGTCTATCTGCAGCTCTAGTCATGTCTATCTGCAGCTCTAGTGTCTATCTGCAGCTCTAGTCGTCTATCTGCAGCTCTATTGTATATCTGCAGCTCTAGTCATGTATATCTGCAGCTCTAGTCATGTCTATCTGCAGCTCTAGTCATGTCTATCTGCAGCTCTAGTTATTGTCTATCTGCAGCTCTAGTCATGTCTATCTGCAGCTCTAGGTCTATCTGCAGCTCTAGTCATGTCTATCTGCAGCTCTAGTCATGTCTATCTGCAGCTCTAGGTCTATCTGCAGCTCTAGTCATGTATATCTGCAGCTCTAGGTCTATCTGCAGCTCTAGTCATGTCTATCTGCAGCTCTAGGTCTATCTGCAGCTCTAGTCATGTCTATCTGCAGCTCTAGTCATGTCTATCTGCAGCTCTAGCATGTCTATCTGCAGCTCTAGTCATGTCTATCTGCAGCTCTAGTATGTCTATCTGCAGCTCTAGGTCTATCTGCAGCTCTAGTCATGTCTATCTGCAGCTCTAGTCATGTCTATCTGCAGCTCTAGTTCTATCTGCAGCTCTAGTCATGTCTATATGCAGCTCTAGGTCTATCTGCAGCTCTAGTCATGTCTATCTGCAGCTCTAGTCATGTCTATCTGCAGCTCTAGTCATGTCTATCTGCAGCTCTAGTCATGTCTATCTGCAGCTCTAGTCATGTATATCTGCAGCTCTAGTTGTCTATCTGCAGCTCTAGTTATTGTCTATCTGCAGCTCTAGTCATGTATATCTGCAGCTCTAGTGTCTATCTGCAGCTCTAGTCATGTCTATCTGCAGCTCTAGTCATGTCTATCTGCAGCTCTAGATGTCTATCTGCAGCTCTAGTCATGTATATCTGCAGCTCTAGGTATATCTGCAGCTCTAGTCATGTATATCTGCAGCTCTAGTTAGTCTATCTGCAGCTCTAGTCATGTCTATCTGCAGCTCTAGTCATGTCTATCTGCAGCTCTAGTTCTATCTGCAGCTCTAGTCATCTATCTACAGCTCTAGTTCTATCTTCAGCTCTACTGTATATCTGCAGCTCTGTAGCTAGTTCTATCTGCAGCTCTAGTTTCTATCTGCAGCTCTAGTCATGTATATCTGCAGCTCTAGTCATGTCTATCTGCAGCTCTAGGTCTATCTGCAGCTCTAGTCATGTCTATCTGCAGCTCTAGGTCTATCTGCAGCTCTAGGTCTATCTGCAGCTAGTCTGTTATCTGCAGCTCTAGTTCTATCTGCAGCTCTAGTCATGTCTATCTGCAGCTCTAGTCTATCTGCAGCTCTAGTCATGTATATCTGCAGCTCTAGTGTCTATCTGCAGCTCTAGTCATGTCTATCTGCAGCTCTAGTCATGTATATCTGCAGCTCTAGTGTCTATCTGCAGCTCTAGTCATGTCTATCTGCAGCTCTAGTTCTATCTCGGCTCTAGTAGTCTATCTGCAGCTCTAGTGTCTATCTGCAGCTCTAGTCATGTCTATCTGCAGCTCTAGTCATGTCTATCTGCAGCTCTAGTCATGTATATCTGCAGCTCTAGTTAGTGTCTATCTGCAGCTCTAGTCATGTCTATCTGCAGCTCTAGTCATGTATATCTGCAGCTCTAGTTATGTCTATCTGCAGCTCTAGTCATGTATATCTGCAGCTCTAGTCATGTATATCTGCAGCTCTAGTTATTGTCTATCTGCAGCTCTAGTCATGTCTATCTGCAGCTCTAGAGTCTATCTGCAGCTCTAGTCATGTCTATCTGCAGCTCTAGGTCTATCTGCAGCTCTAGTCATGTCTATCTGCAGCTCTAGTTCATTGTCTATCTGCAGCTCTAGTCATGTCTATCTGCAGCTCTAGTCATGTATATCTGCAGCTCTAGTTATTGTCTATCTGCAGCTCTAGTCATGTATATCTGCAGCTCTAGGGTCTATCTGCAGCTCTAGTCATGTCTATCTGCAGCTCTAGTTATTGTCTATCTGCAGCTCTAGTCATGTCTATATGCAGCTCTAGTCATGTCTATATGCAGCTCTAGGTCTATCTGCAGCTCTAGTCATGTCTATATGCAGCTCTAGGTCTATCTACAGCTCTAGTCATGTCTATCTGCAGCTCTTGTCATGTCTATCTGCAGCTCTAGTCATGTCTATCTGCAGCTCTAGTCATGTCTATCTGCAGCTCTAGTTATGTATATCTGCAGCTCTAGTCATGTCTATCTGCAGCTCTAGTCATGTCTATCTGCAGCTCTAGTCATGTATATCTGCAGCTCTAGGTCTATCTGCAGCTCTAGTCATGTCTATCTGCAGCTCTAGTTGTCTATCTGCAGCTCTAGTCATGTCTATCTGCAGCTCTAGTAGTATATCTGCAGCTCTAGTGTCTATCTGCAGCTCTAGTTATGTCTATCTGCAGCTCTAGTCATGTCTATCTGCAGCTCTAGTATGTCTATCTGCAGCTCTAGTCATGTATATCTGCAGCTCTAGTCATGTCTATCTGCAGCTCTAGTCAGTCTATCTGCAGCTCTAGTCATGTATATCTGCAGCTCTAGTCATGTATATCTGCAGCTCTAGTCATGTCTATCTGCAGCTCTAGTAGTCTATCTGCAGCTCTAGTCATGTCTATCTGCAGCTCTAGTCATGTCTATCTGCAGCTCTAGGTCTATCTGCAGCTCTAGTCTGTATATCTGCAGCTCTAGTGTTATCTGAGCTCTAGTCATGTCTATCTGCAGCTCTAGTCATGTCTATCTGCAGCTCTAGGTCTATCTGCAGCTCTAGTCATGTCTATCTGCAGCTCTAGTCATGTCTATCTGCAGCTCTAGGTCTATCTGCAGCTCTAGTTATGTCTATCTGCAGCTCTAGTCATGTATATCTGCAGCTCTAGTCATGTATATCTGCAGCTCTAGTATGTCTATCTGCAGCTCTAGTCATGTCTATCTGCAGCTCTAGTCATGTATATCTGCAGCTCTAGTATGTCTATCTGCAGCTCTAGTCATGTCTATCTGCAGCTCTATGTGTCTATCTGCAGCTCTAGTATGTATATCTGCAGCTC
>NW_025536828.1:0-2500 GCF_020615455.1 Coregonus clupeaformis
CCAGTGGGTCAGAAGATCACATACACGAAGTTGACTGTGCCTTTGAAACAGCTTGGAAAAATTCAGAAAATGATGTCTGGCTTTAGAACCTTCGTGATAGGCTAATTGACATAATTTGTGTCAATTGGAGGTGTACCTGTGGATGTATTTCAAGGCCTACCTTCAAACTCAGTGCCTCTTTGCTTGAGCATCATGGGAAAATCAAAAGAAATCAGCCAAGACCTCCACAAGTCTGGTTCATCCTTGGGAGCAATTTCCAAAACGCCTGAAGGTACCTAGTTCATCTGTACAAACAAGTAGTACGCAAGTATAAACACCATGGGACCACAGCCGTCATAACGCTCAGGAAGGAGACGCGTTCTGTCTCCTAGAGATGAACGTACATTGGTGCGTAAAAGTGCAAATCAATCCCAGAACAACAGCAAAGGACCTTGTGAAGATGCTGGAGGAAACCGGACAAAGGTATCTATATCCACAGTAAAATGAGTTCTGATATCGACATAACCTGAAAGGCCGCTCAGCAAGGAAGAAGCCACTGCTCCAAACCGCCATAAAAAAGACTACGGTTTGCAACTGCACATGGGGACAAAGATCGTACTTTTTGGAAAAATGTCCCCTGGTCTGATGAAACAAAAATAGAACTGTTTGGCCATAATGACCATCGTTATGTTTGGAGGAAAAAGGGGGTGCTTGAAGCAGAAGAACACCATCCCAACCGTGAAGCACGGGGTGGCAGCATCATGATGTGGGGGTGCTTCTGCCGCAGGAGGGATAGGCGCACTTCACAAAATAGACGGCATGCAGAGGAAGGAAAATTATGTGGATATATTGAAGCAACATCTCAAGACATCAGTCAGGGAAGTTAAAGCTTTCGGTCGCAAATCGGGTCTTCCCCAAGCATACTTTCAAAGTTGTGGCAAAAATGGCTTAAGGACAATAAAGTCAGGTATGGTCATCACAAAGCCCTGACCTCAATCCTAGAAAATGCGTGGGCAGAATTGAAATGTGTGCGAGCAAGGAGGCCTAAAACCTGACTCAGTTACACTAGCTCTGTCAGGAGCAATGGGCCCAAAATTCCTGCCCAATTTATTGTGGGAAGCTTGTGGAAGGCTACCCAAAACGTTTGACCCAAGTTAAAACAATTTAAAGGCAATACTACCGGAATATTAATTGAGTGTATGTAAACTTCTGACCCACTGGGAATGTGATGAAAGAAATAAAAGCTGGAATAAATCATTCTCTCTACTATTATTCTGACATTTCACATTCTTAAAACAAAGTGGTGATCCTAATTGACCTAAGCCAGGAATTATTACTAGGATTAAATGTCAGGAATTGTGAAAAACTGAGTTTAAATGTATTTGGCTAAGGTGTATGTAAACTTCCGACTTCAACAGTATCTACAGTAATCCCATTATCCGGTTGAGCCATGGCCGATGGTTTGTAATGGAGCTGATGCAGCATGGAGAGTCGTGTGTGGATGTGGCTGTAATGGTGTGGTCGTCATAGATTGTGGAGAGGAACAAGATGGCGGGTAACCCTGTGACTCAGGCTCTGGAAAGAGTATCTACCTCCAAATAGCACCATATTCCTACATAGTGGTCAAAAGGGGTGCACTATGTAGGAATAGGAGTGCCATTTGGGAAACAGCCGGGTGTGTATGAAGTAGTGGTGCCTGTCTGCCTGGTGAGTCATGACATGCTGGAGTCATCAGAAGCTCTGCAGTGGTGACATCATGGCTGCTGTGGCTGCACATACAGAGGTACAAAGACACCCTTACTGTCATACCGCAGTGGAACTATAGACAGTGGAAATATAGACAGTTTTATTGTGTTATTTTTAATAATTTTTTACTTTAGTTTATTTGGTAAATATTTTGTTAACTCTTTCTTGAACTGCATTGTTGGTTAAGGGCTTGTAAGTAATCATTTCACTGGGTAAGGTCTACACCTTTTGTATTCGGCGCATGTGACAAAGAAAGTTTGATTTGATTTGGAACTATAGACAGTGGAACTATAGACAGTGGAACTATAGACAGTGGAACTATAGACAGTGGAACTATAGACAGTAGAACTATAGACAGTGGAACTATAGACAGTGGAACTATAGACAGTAGAACTATAGACAGTGGAACTATAGACAGTGTGATTTTGTGGTGAGTGTCGTGTGTGGCTGATGGTTAGTGAGAGCTGAACATGAGTCAGTCATTCCAGTGAGATTGTTCCATGCGAAGACCTAACATCTTTTCCCCCGTTTTCTTTCCTTGTGTCTTTTTCATGGTCTAATGACGAACCTAACTGAACACTGTTCTTCAGTATGCTTGTTTTTTCATAATTGCATCACTTTGTCTTTAGGCCCTTAACGATGAGTATCAATGATCCGTTTTTATTAGCTGCTTTCTCTCACCCCTTTCTCTCATCCTCAATGAATGGTTGTGTGGTGTGGGCTTGGAACAATTTTTCTGAATTGTCGGTGCCTCAAACGGTTGTTGTTCCCTGTG
>NW_025536828.1:7500-48686 GCF_020615455.1 Coregonus clupeaformis
ATCCTTAATGGTGAAACAGCCACGTCCGTTTGCGATAATACAACAACAAAGAAGATACTGCAAACAGCAAACACTGTTTTTTCCCCTCGGACATCATTACACGTGCGATAGAAGAGCACAAAATGTACTGGATTTCTTTTTTACCATGCTGTGCGACGCTCCTCAGCTCGGCAACAAAAACAATAACAGCGGTGGTGGGGCGCTGGTCAGTGGTGCTGTTTCCCCCTACTGCAGATTCCATCTTTAACAAAAGGCACATCTCAATAGGTGTCCAGGTAAGTCATGACATAGCACAAGTGAGGGGTGGGCCTTTCTCTTTGTTCTCTATTGCTCCTCTATTGTTCCTCAAGCAAGGGGGATGCCGATGACATCACCGATTCCAATCAGACCAACTCCCTTGAACTCCCTACTCCTTGAAGTTTGCAGCTGTGTCTAAAAATATTTGTTTTATCCTTTAGTGTGTGTACTTTACTGTATTTACACTTGGGATATCGCTATTCAATAGTAAAAGTAAAAAAAATAGCTGGAGGACGTCTGGACCAGGCCAACTAAAGACTTCACACATGGATGGGCCTATTAGGGACATGACGTGCCGCAAGTCGGACACTCCCTTCATGGAACATCCGTCGGCTGGATGCAAATTTGCCTAATCTCTACCCAGTCAAGATGGCCGCTGACACAAATAACCTTTAATTCCCGCTGATCAGGGTTGAGACCCATTCAGAATGCTTCAGCTAGTGAACTCAAATTCAACTCAAGAGTTGGATTCGATAAAAGAAAAAGTTGTTTTTGTAAAACATCAGACCAAATCTCTGATGTTAATGTTGCTTACGGATTATTCACGTAGGCTAGCCATACACTTGATCTACAGTACTGCCCTCCTTCTCTGCGGGGCAGAGGGGGAAGTTTGGAATCAATCTAGTGGACAGGCTGGTCAGTCCCATTAAACAGTGCCCAGGCCTAGCATGGTGTGTAGTGTAGTGCTAGAGTATGAGGAGCTCTTTGATGTTCTGTTTGCTCTGCTCCAGACGGACTCCCATGCTGTCCATAGTGGTCTTGCAGCTTACATGAGCACCACTCCACATGTTGGACGTTGGTTTGTTGACGATGGCGATGTCCTTTTAATTGTAATGGAGGGGAGACAACTGTTGGGCTCTGGACATATGGCCACTCTGGGGCCAATAGCTCTTAAGCGGTAGCCACAGGCGTATAATGAACAGTCCCCAGTGGGTTCACTAGCCTACTACTCACTGTTATGCTGCTGCTGCACCAGTGTTGTGACAGGCTGAAGTGGAGAAGCCCATCTGAACTCTAAAACTGATTTAGGGCATTGAGAGAGAGAGAGTGTTTCAGAGGGAGAGGAGGGAATAAGCATGTGTACTGTACCTCAAAGGGGTAAACCCAAAGCACTGACCTAATCAGTAACACATGTAAATGTCATAAAACCAGATGAATGAGATCTGACTGAGGTTAATCCATCCTTTAGTGATTGAGGTGATTGAGGAAACATGAAAAGAGGAACCTGTGGTTACGGGTTGAGCAACGAGACGAATTTCAACAGAAGGCTGGATCAGTAGCTGTCTCCCTTACTTCCTGGCTGACTCATCAGGGGGTTCATATCCAGTTCCTCATTCTTATTCATCATAGAGAGTTTCTTTATTACCCAATGTTGGCACTGTGAATGACTCCTTTTACACACAAGAAAAATAAATGTATATGGCTGCGTCCCAAATGCCACCCTGTTTCTTGTAATACAGCCTATAGTGCATTACTTTTGAACATGGTCCATAGAGCTCTGGTCAAAAGTAGTGCACTATTAAGGCAATAGGGTGCTATTTGGGACGTAACCTATAAGAATGGCTATTTAGGTGATTGGGGCAATAGGCTTCCATATAAACGTGCTGGCAGAGCTTGTGTGGCTAAGTGGGCGCAGTGTTGGCACAGAGTGGGCATGGTGCTGGCCACGTGGCAGTGCTTAAGCCTGGGCTGGGATAGTAGGTCTGTGAGGGTCTGGTTTTAACTCTGAGCTGCCATTCCTGATTTTTAATGAGGCATAAGTTGGCCGATCTGGACGGGAAGAGGAAATTAAGACATTTTCTTCTTTTAAATGCACCCCAACCCCTGCTGCCATGGACTCTAAAGTGGAACCTCACATACAGTACATCTGTGACAGTAATTCATCAGCTGACATCTAAGCTTTAATTTCATTTCTGCTATGAAATCATTCTTATTTTGTTAGTTCGCCATTACATGGAATTTCCAAAGCTCTCAGTCTCAGCACTCTCTGTTTGTAGTCACACAGTGAAAGTGCGACAGTGCTGCAACATAAGCAAATATACTACTGTACTGCACTGTGGTACTGCATCTCTTTGAGGTATTCATACATTATCTGTTGATTGATCCTAATGGAAACCACCTGCTGGAGCAATGCCAAAAGCCTTGAGAAACGTGAGGTGAAAGATCCTTTGAGACAAATCAGATCAGACCATTCTTGTGTAACATACTTATCTCTAGTGACTAGTGCATGGTCAAGTGGAAAAGAGAACAATCAGAGCATTCGGCGGTGGTTTGGCAAAATATATTTCTCCGGGTGTTAACAGAGTGTTGGTCAGAAATGAAAATGAATGTGGGAACATTCAGAGTAATCCTATTAGAGTAACCTGTTCCATATAGACCGAAGTTAACCAGTTGACGTTGCTGGTTCAGTGGACAGTGCCTGCCACACCTAACTGACGATAGAACAGGCTTCTCCAGTCAACAGAACAGTAATAACGAGGACAGTTCCTGTTCAGTTCTGCACCAGTTCACATCATTGATCCTGTATACACTGGAGTGTACAAAACATTAGGAACACCTTCCTAGGGCTGACCCCATTTAGTCGACTGGTCGATTGTTTGGTCGATAGGCTGTTGGTCGAACCGAGATTATTTCAATCGAAGCAGTCGTAAATACAGTGAGGGAAAAAAGTATTTGATCCCCTGCTGATTTTGTAAGTTTGCCCACTGACAAAGAAATTATCAATCTATAATTTTAATGGTAGGTTTATTTCAACAGTGAGAGACAGAATAACAACAAAAAAATCCAGAAAAACACATGTCAAAAATATTATAAATTGATTTGCATTTTAATGAGGGAAATAAGTATTTGACCCCTCTGCAAAACATGACTTTTTTTTTCCCTCACTGTATATATATATATATATTTTTTTTTTATGGCACACAAGACTGTCTGATTCGCGCCTGTCTCAGTGGACTAATCCAATGTTTGTTTGGTTACGCTAATTTGTTAATACATTCAATATATTATTATTACAGTGGACAAGTTGTTTGCGGACCACACAACCTAGGCTACACTTGTGAGGAACACGTTTTTGTTTTTTTCATTCCATGTTCACGAGTTGTCAATTTTATTAATTGTCTTTTGTTTATAGCGTTCTGTCAATGTTGAGTAAGGACGCACCTGATTATACATAGAAGTAGGCCTAGGATACCTGGCCTGCGCACAAATGTAGGCCTATAAATGTGCCCATTTACGGACCTGATAGCATTTCTGATTGTCTTAACTCACCACCACTGTGGAGCTTCTCAAAGTAATTTTTTCTTCACCAAACAGCAACTAAACAAAGTCTGTTTTTACATCATTTGAGAATTACAATAGTTCCTCAACTTAGCCTATTTGAAAAATCTTTCCAGCTATCTTTCGATAACCACTCAGCTTGAAAGGGGAAAAAAATGTCATGCTCTGATCCAGTGGAAACGTAATAAAATAGTCCTACCTGATTACTTCTTATCCCTCGTGCAAATAGCCTACAACTATGTCTGTCCGGAGTGGGAAACTCTGAGGGCCCAGAATATTCTACAGTGACTGCAAAGTATTCATCCCCCTTGGCGTTCTTCCTATTTTGTTGCATTACAACCTGTAATGTAAATTGATTTTATTGGATTTCATGTAATGGACATACACAAAATAGTCCAAATTGGTGAAGTGGAAATGAAAAAAATAACTTGTTTCAAAAAATTCTAAAAAATAAATAACGGAAAAGTGGTGCGTGCATATGTATTCAACCCCTTTGCTATGAAGCCCTTAAATAAGATCTGGTGCAACCAATTACCTTCAGAAGTCACGTAATTAGTTAAATAAAGTCCACCTTGTGTGCAATCTAAGTGTCACATGATCTCAGTATATATACACCTGTTCTGAAAGGCCCCAGAGTTTGCAACACAACTAAGCAAGGGGCACCACCAAGCAAGTGGCACCATGAAGACCAAGGAGCTCTCCAAGCAGGTCAGGGACAAAGTTGTGGAGAAGTACAGATCAGGGTTGGGTTATAAAAAAATATCTGAAACTTTGAACATCCCACGGAGCACCATTAAATCCATTATTAAAAATGGAAAGAATATAGCACCACAACAAACCTGCCAAGAGAGGGCCACCCACCAAAACTCACGGACCAGGCAAGGAGGGCATTAATCAGAGAGGCAACAAAGAGACCAACGATAACCCTGAAGGAGCTGCAAAGCTCCACAGCGGAGATTGGAGTATCTGTCCATAGGACCACTTTTTAAGCCGTACACTCCACAGAGCTGGGCTTTACGGAAGAGTGGCCAGAAAAAAGCCATTGCTTAAAATAAAAAATAAGCAAACACGTTTGGTGTTCGCCAAAAGGCATGTGGGAGACTCCCCAAACATATAGAAGAAGGTACTCTGGTCAGATGAGACTAAAATTGAGCTTTTTGGCCATCAAGGAGAACCTGTCTGGCGCAAACCTCAACACCTCTCATCAGCCAGAGAACACCATCCCACAGTGAAGCATGGTGGTGGCAGCATCATGCTGTGGGGACTGGGAAACTGGTCAGAATTGAAGGAATGATGGATGGCGCTAAATACAGGGAAATTCTTGAGGGAAACCTGTTTCAGTCTTCCAGAGATTTGAGACTGGACGGAGGTTCACCTTCCAGCAGGACAATGACCCTAAGCATACTGCTAAAGCAACACTCGAGTGGTTTAAGGGGAAACATTTAACTGCCTTGGAATGGCTCTAGTCAAAGCCCAGACCTCAATCCAATTGAGAATCTGTGGAATTACTTTAAAGATTGCTGTACAAACGGAACCCATCCAACTTGGAAGGAGCTGGAGCAGTTATGCCTTGAAGAATGGGCGTGAAATCCCAGTGGCTAGATGTGCCAAGCATAGAGACATACCCCGAAGAGACTTGCAGCTGTAATTGCTGCAAAGGTGGCTCTGCAAAGTATTGACTTTGGGGGTGAAGTAGTTATGCATGCTCAATTTGTCTGTTTTTTTGTCTTATGTCTTGTTTTACAAGAAACAATTTTTTGCATCTTCAAAGTGGTATGTTGTGTAGATCAAATGATACAAACCCCCAAAAAATATATTTTAATTCCAGGTTGTAAGGCAACAAAATAGGAAAAGTGCCAAGTGGGGGTGAATACTTTGCAAGCCACTGTATATAATGTTGCAAGTTTGCTTCAGGCTGGACCCAAGTTAATAGTTGATACAATGTTTCAAGTTCCTTGCAGACAGGCCATGTGTAGCCAATGTGATGTAATAGGATATTTATTTTTATCAGCAATAGAAGTTACTTTAGAATTTGTATTAACTACATGATAATGATTTTGAGATATGAATCCTTTATTATAAATTAAATGAAACTGTCCCACGAAAATGTGCGATGAAAATCATAACTGGCACGCAGATGGGTAGAAATGGTAAGATAAATTGGCACTCCAAATGGAAAAGGTTGCCGCACCCTGGTGTAGACTATTACCTACCGGCAGCTTCAGGAGCTTAATGGCAGTTTTTGTTCTTCTTCTGGTTAGGCTATCTTGATCTCTGGCCCCCTCTTGAGTCATTTTGTGTGTCTTAATTATTTAATCACAGTGTGCTTAAAGCATAAGACGAGCTCAGTAGCCTACATATAGTTGATTTTATTAAAACACATAGAGTCTGTCTATATAGGAAAAAGAACACCTTTTAAAATTTCAACCAATCAATTGGTCGAAAGAACAGATGACTCTAGGTCGACCAAGATTTTTTTTTGTCGGGGACAGCCCTACACCTTCCTAATATTGAGTTGCACCCCTTTTGCACTCAGAACAGCCTCAATTTGTCGGGGCATGGACTAAAAGGTGTCGAAAAGCGTTCCACCAGGGATGCTGGCCAACGTTGACTCCAATGCTTCCCACAGTTGTGTCAACTTGGCAGGATGTCTTTTGGGTGGTGGACCATTCTTGATACACAGGGAAACTGTTGAGCATGAAAAACCCAGCAGCGTTGCAGTTCTTGACACACTCAAACCGGTGCACCTGGCACCTACTATCATGCACCCGTTCAAAGGCACTTAAATATTTTGTCTTGCCCATTCACCCCTCTGAATGGCACGCATACACAATCCATGTCAATTGTCTCAAGGCTTAAAAATCCTTCTTTAACCTGTCTCCTCCACTTCATCTACACTGATTGAAGTGTATTTAACAGGTGACATTAATAAGGGATCAAAGCTTTCACCTGGATTCATCTCGCCCTCTCTCTCTCACTCATCTCTCTCGCCTCTTCTCTCTCTCTCCCTCCTCTCTTTCACTCACTCTCTCGCTCTCTTCTCTCTCTCCTCCTTCTCTCTCTCTCTCTCTCTCTCTCTCTCTCTCTCTCTCTCTCTCTCTCTCTCTCTCTCTCTCTCTCTCTCTCTCTCTCTCTCTCTCTCTCCCTCTCTCTCTCTCTCTCTCTCTCTCTCTCTCTCTCTCTCTCTCTCTCTCTCTCTCTCTCTCTCTCTCTCTCTCTCTCTCTCTCTCTCAATTTCAATTCCATTTTCAATTTAAGGGCTTTATTGGCATGGGAAACGTATGTTAACATTGCCAAAGCAAGTGAAGTAGATAGTAAACGAAAGTGAAATAAACAATAAATATTAACAGTAAAAATTACACTCAGAAGTTCCAAAAGAATAAAGACATTTCAAATGTCATATTACAGTTTTTCGATTGCTAAGACACATTTCTTGAAAGCTGCTCTCTTTCTCTCAACTGTGAACACAAAACCCAATTTTCAAGCTACATTCACAAAACCTCAGACTCTTCTTGCAAAACCAAACTTTCACCTCAAAACAGTTCAATCTGTGCTCAAAACTGAACTATGTTGTCAATCGTCCCGAGTCAATCAAAATAAAAACACTACTGAACAGTCACTAAACACTACGTAGAAAAATAGAAAACACAATGCTCAGGACATGAAGCTGGAGAAATAAATGTTTATTGTTCACTGTAGGCTAAATGCATGTTGCAAAACAAAAAAAACTGTGCATTTAGCACTTGTACAAAAAGACAAAACAGAAATCTTGTGCATTTACATGTAGCACTTGTAAAAACAAACAGAAATCTTATGCGTTTGCCACTTGTGTACAGTAAGCCCATGTAAAATAAAGTACAAAAATATACAAATAAGTGCATTACTCAGCCACAGCATCATGTCTCCGTACTGGGTCAGGCCACAGGACTTCATCCACATCACAGGCCACATTTCTGTCTGGCCAGGCAACGGGGAAAAAACCCTGGCATGCCGTATCCAGGCTTGGCATGCCTCCACACCTATGTCACCACAGGCAAGTCCCATGGCTTGCAGGAGATTTACCCTGGTGTAAGGTTGGCGTTCATATACCTTCCACCGCCATGAGGAGAAGAATTCCTCAATGGGGTTTAGGAAAGGGGAGTACGGTGGAAGGCAAAGATTGATAAAACCTTGGTTCATATTGTACCACTCTCTAACCTGGAGGGCTCTGTGAAAACTCACATTGTCCCAAACAACAACATAGATGGGATGCTCATCCTGCTGCCCTAACAAAGCATCTCGCATGTGATTGGAGGAAAATGAGGAGCTGGTGAGTGTTTAGGGCCCCAGGTTGGCATGATGGTGGACAACCCCATGATTGCTGATGGCAGCACATAATGTGACATTGCCACCACGCTGCCCAGGAACACCAACAATGGCCCGATGGCCAATCACATTAGGCCCTCCTTCTCCTTTGGTGAGGTTAAACCCAGCTTCATCCATGTAGATGTATTGATGGGGTCTTTCCATTGCATCCAGTTGAAAAACCCTCTGTAGAAATAGATATAGTTTTGTAAGTGATACGGAAAAAGTGATTTAGGCCACTACAGTAAATCACTACTTAGAGTAATCAACATTGAATGTGTCTGGATATATGCCAACCTGTACATACTGGAATCTTTGCTCTTTGACTCTGTCTGAGTTGCGATCAAAGGGCACTCTGTATAGCTGTTTCATCGCAGTCTGTTGCGCTTGAGGACACGATCAACAGTAGAGAGGCTGACACTTTTGATACCCTCAAAATGTAAATGGTCCTCAATGATCTTCTGCTGAATTTCGCTCAGTTTAATGGCATTGTTCTCACGGACCATATCAACAATTAGGGTCTCTTGGTGTGGGGAGAACATACCTGGCCTCCCACCCCCATGTGGCAGTCTTTCAATTCTACAAAAAGAGAACATGGAGTTACAAAAAATATACATGGTATACTAGGCCTACAAACAGTTAGACCAACCCTCCATTACAATACTACAGTACATTGGTACAGTGATGTACTGAAACATATATTTACTTACAGTATACTGTGGTACAGTATATAGTATGTCATACAGTAATTGCTGTCAACATTTACATACTGTACTATAATGTCAAAAAGGTAATTACCTGTTCTCTTCTCTAAATCTTCGGATTATGGTGGACACAGTGAATCTACTGATGTTTGGTTGTGCCCTTTGTCCAGCCTCCTCATGCTCATACCATGGACAAGAACATGGTCAATCACAGTAGCTCTGATTTCATCAGATATTACTGTTCTTTGTCTTCGCTGACCACCTCGACCTCCTCTCACACGAACTCTTCCTCTCAGATTTCTATCCATTGTAGGGGCCTCACAAACCAGTGCTCTCTGAACTGGCTTACTGTATATGTTCCCTCACATCATTAGCCACAAGTGTGATCAATTCTGAGTTGTTGTGTTCAAGTGGTGACACCTGTGCTCTAATTGTGTTTGACTTTTGTCACCTGTGCTCACCATTATGCAGCACGGCTGCATCACAGGTGAAAAGTGCTTATGGTTTTGCCAAAAGAGTGATTGATTCAATCAGTGGGTTCAGGCAACTGAGCATTTGGTTCAGACAATAGGGTTTAGTGTTTTAGCAATTGAGAAAAACTGTATGTATATATACAGTGTTGTAACAGTGTACAAATAGTTAAAGTACAAATGGGAAAATAAATAAACATAAAAATGGGTATTTACAATGGTGTTTGTTCTTCACTGGTTGTCCTTTTCTTGTGGCAACAGGTCACACATATTGCTGCTGTGATGGCACACTGTGGTATTTCACCCAGTAGATAAGGGAGTTTATCAGAATTGGGTTTCTTTTCGAATTCTCTGTAATCTGAGGGAAATATGTGTCTCTAATATGGTTATGCATTTGGCAGGAGGTTAGGAAGTGCAGCTCAGTTTCCACCTCATTTTATGGACAGTGTGCACATAGCCTGTCTTCTCTTGAGAGCCATGTCTGCCCACGGCCTTTCTCAATAGCAAGGCTATGCTCACTGAGTTTGTACATAGTCAAAGCTTTCCTTAAGTTTGGGTCAGTCACAGTGGTCAGGTAACCACTGTGTACTCTCTGTTTAGAGCCAAATAGCATTCTAGTTTGCTCTGTTTTTTGTTAATTCTTTCCAATGTGTCAAGTAATTCTTTTGTTTCCTCATGATTCTGGTTAGGGTCTAATTGTGTTGTTGTTGTTGTTGTTGTCCTGGGGCTCTGTGGGGTCTGTTTGTGTTTGTGAACAGAGCCCAAGGACCAGCTTACTTATGGGACTCTTCTCCAAGTTCATCTCTCTGTAGGTGATGGCTTTGTTATGGAAGGTTTGGGAATCGCTTCCTTTTAAGTGGTTATAGAATTTAACTGGCTCTTTTTCTGGATTTTGATCATTAGCGGGTATCGGCCTAATTCTGCTCTGCATGCATTATTTTGTGTTTTTCGTTGTACATTGAGGATATCTTTGCAGAATTCTGCATGCAGAGTCTCAATATAGTGTTTGTCCCATTTGTGAAATTCTTGGTTGGTGAGTGAACCCCAGACCTCACAACCATAAAGGGCAATGGGTTCTATAACTGATTCAAGTATTTTTAGCCAGATCCTAATTGGTATGTCAAATTTTATGTTCCTTTTGATGGCATAGAAGGCCCTTCTTGCCTTGTCTCTCAGATCGTTCACAGCTTTGTGGAAGTTACCTGTGGAGCTGATGTTTAGGCCGAAGTATGTATCGTTTTTTGTGTGCTCTAGGGCAACGGTGTCTAGATGGAATTTGTATTTGTGGTCCTGGCAACTGGACCTTTTTTGGAACACCATTATTTTTGTCTTACTGAGATTTACTGTCAGGGCCCAGGTCTGACAGAATCTGTGCAGAAGATCTAGGTGCTGCTGTAGGCCTCCTTGGTTGGTGACAGAAGCACCAGATCATCAGCAAACAGTAGACATTTGACTTCGGAGTCTAGTAGGGTGAGGCTCGGGTGCTGCAGACTGTTCTAGTGACCTCGCGCATTCGTTGATATATATGTCGAAGAGGGTGCGGCTTAAACTGTATCCCTGTCTCCCCCACGTTCCTGTGGAAAGAAATGTGTGTTTTTTTGCCCATTTTAACTGCACACTTGTTGTTTGTGTACATGGATTTTATAATGTCGTATGTTTTTCCCCCAACTCCACTTTCCATCAATTTGTATAGCAGACCCTCATGCCAAATTGTGTCAAAAGCTTTTTTGAAATCAACAAAGCATGAGAAGACTTTGCCTTTGTTTTGGTTTGTTTGTTTGTCAATTAGGGTATGCAGGGTGAATACGTGGTCTGTCGATGGTAATTTGGTAAAAGCCAATTTGACATTTGCTCAGTACATTGTTTTCACTGAGGGGAAATGAACTAGTCTGCTGTTAATGATAATGCAGATGATTTTCCCAAGGTTGCTGTTGACGCATATCCCACGTAGTTATTGGGGTCAAATTTGTCTCCACTTTTGTGGATTGGGGTGATCAGTCTTTGGTTCCAAATATTGGGGAAGATGCCAGAGCTAAGAATGATGTTAAAGAGTTTAAGTATAGCCAATTGGAATTCTGTGGTCTGTATATTTTATCATTTCATTGAGGATACCATCAACACCACAGGCCTTTTTGGGTTGGAGGGTTTGTATTTTGTCCTGTAGTTCATTCAATGTAATTGGAGAATCCAGTGGGTTCTGGTAGTCTTTAATAGTTGATTCTAAGATTTGCATTTTATCATGTATATTTTTGTTGTTGTTTGTTCTTTGTTATAGGGCCAAAAGATTGGAGAAGTGGTTTACCTCATACATCTCCGTTTTGGATAGATAGCTCTTCGTGTTGTTGTTTGTTTAGTGTTTTCCAATTTTCCCAGAAGTGGTTAGAGTCTATGGATTCTTCAATTACATTGAGCTGATTTCTGACATGCTGTTTCCTTTTTTTCCGTGAGTGTATTTTTTTTTTATTGTTTTAGTGATTCCACTATAGTGAAGGCGTAGGCTCAGGTTTTCTGGGTCTCTATGTTTTTGGTTGGATAGGTTTCTCAATTTCTTTCTTAGGTTTTTGCATTCTTCATCAAACCATTTGTCACTGTTATTACTTTTCTGTTAGAGATTTTTAGATTTGATAGGGAAACTGTTTAGGTTTTCTTACTGCCAAGTTTACACCTTCACTATTACAGTGGAACGCATTTTGTCCAGGAAGTTGTCTAAAAGGGGATTGAATTTGTTGTTGCCTAATTGTTTTTTGGTAGGTTTAAACATTACTTTCCTTCCATCTATAGCATTTCTTAATATTATTCAGTTCCTTTGGCTTTGATGCCTCATGGGCAATGATGCCATCATTGAGTATTGCTCTGTTCAAGTAGACTGTGATTTTGCTGTGGTCTGATAGGGGGTGTCAGTGGGCTGACTGTGAACGTCTGAGAGACTCTGGGTTGAGGTCAGTGATAAAGTAGTGACAGTACTACTGCCAAGAGATGAGCTATTGTCACGGCCCTGGCTCTGGGGACTCTAGTATGTTGAGCCAGGGTGTGAGTTTTCATTTGTTTGTCATTCTAGTTTAGAATTTCTATGTTGGCCTGTGTGGTTCTCAATCAGAGGCAACGGTATCAGCTGTTGCTTGTTGTCTCTGATTGAGAACCATAACTTAAGCAGCCAGTTTTCCCACAGTGTTTGTGGGATCTTGTTCCAAGTAGATTGTGTTTGATCCAAGGGCGTCACGTTATCGTTTTGTTGTTTTGTTCGTGTGATCTTTATTTAATAAATATGTTCGCAAATAACGCTGCACATTGGTCCTCTGTTCCTGACGATCGTGACAGAAGATCCCACCAAAACTGGACCAAGCAGCGTGTCCAGGAGCCATCGCCAGGGGAATCGCTAGTGGATCTCCGTGGCAACCTCGACTAGGTCAAGCCTAGTGAAGAGCGGAGAGGGTGGACTTGGGAGCAGTGGAGGAAGAGTCTCGACTGGGTCAAGCCAGAGAAGAGCAGAGAGGTTGGACATTGGAGCAGTGGAGGGAAGAGTCTGGCGAGAGATAGGAGGCTTGGTCCACGGGGAGGAGAGACACCCATACATTTTTAGGGGGCTCACGCCGTGGGACGACAGGGCAGCAGGAGGCCGCGACAGAGCGGTCCAGCGGGTTGGCAGAGGAGGCCGCCAGGTTAAGGGGGCCACTGGTCACTAAGGGGAAGGAAAGTGTAGAGGCACGGCGAGAGGTACTCGGGGTGTGTTACCAGTCCGGCCCGTTCTGATCCTCGTGGGGGCCAGTGGTGTGTGTCCCCAGTACGGTCCGCCTGTTCCCTGTCCCTCGCATCGAAGCCTGTGGTGTCGCGTCGCCAGCCCAGTCCGGCCTGTTCCTGCTCCCCCGCATCGAGCCTGTGGTGCGCCCGCCAGCCCGGTCCGGCCCGTCCTGCTCCCCGCACCAAGTCAGTGGTGCGCTTCGTCAGCCCGGTCCGCCCGTTCCTGCTCCCCGCACCAAGTCAGTGGTGCGCCGTCAGCCCGGTCCGCCCGTTCCCGCTCCCCGCCCAAGTCAGTGGTGCGCTATCGCCAGCCCGGTCGGCCGCTCCTGTTCCCCGCACCAAGTCGGTGAGTGCGCTGTCCCCGGTCCGGCCGCTCCTGCTCCGCACCAAGTCAGTGGTGCGTTTCGTCAGCTCGGTCCCGGCCTGCTCCCGCACCAAGTCAGTGGTCGTCAGCCCGGTCCGCCGCTCCTGCTCCCCGCACAAGTCGTGGTGCGCCCGTCAGCCCGGTCCGGCCCGTTTCCTGCTCCCGCGCACAGTCAGTGGTGCGTTCGTCAGCTCGGCTGCCCGTTTCCTGCTCCCACACCAAGCCAGTGGTGTGCGTCGCCGGTCCGGCACAGCCCGTGCCTGTTCCACCGGTGCCTGGTTCGGCACGGGTCAGCTGCTTCACGCCGGAGCTAGAGCAATCCGCTCCACCAGTGTGGGATCCAGCTCCGGTCAGCAGGGCCAGACCGACCAGGGGTACTTTGGGGGTTAGAGAGGGAGTGGGGATCATGCCCGGAGCCGGATCCGCTTGCCAAGGCGGAGTGCCCACCCGGTCCCTCCCTGTGGTGTTTGGTTGGCGCGGTCGGAGTCCGCGCCATTGGGAGTACTGTCACGCCCTGGCTCTGGGGACTCTAGTATGTTGAGCCAGGGGTGTGAGTTTTCATTTGTTTGTCATTCTAGTTTAGAATTTCTATGTTGGTCAGTGTGGTTCTCAATCAGAGGCAACGTGTATCAGCTGTTGCTTGTTGTCTCTGATTGAGAACCATACTTAAGCAGCCAGTTTTCCCACAGTGTTTGTGGGATCTTGTTCCAAGTAGGTTGTGTTTGATCCAAGGGCGTCACGTTCTCGTTTTGTTGTTTTGTTCGTGTGATCTTTATTTAATAAATATGTTTGCAAATAACGCTGCGCATTGGTCCTCTGTTCCTGATGATCGTGACAGCTATAGGTGTACCTACCATAGGAGTCCCTCGAAGCCTATCATTGACTATGTACATACCCAGTGTGTGACAGAGCTGCAGGAGTTGTGACCCGTTTTTGTTGGTTATGTTGTCGTAGTTGTGCCTAGGGGGGCATATGGGGGAGGGAATGCTGTCACCTCCAGGTAGGTGTTTGTCCCCCTGTGTGCTGAGGGTGTCAGGTTCTTGTCCAGTTCTGGCATTTAGGTCGCCACAGACTAGTACATGTCCCTGGGTCTGGAAATAATTGATTTCCCCTCCAGGATGGAGAAGCTGTCTTCATTAAAGTATGGGGATTCTAGTGGGGGGATATAGGTAGCACACAGGAGGACATTTTTCTCTGTTGAGATAATTTCCTTTTGAATTTCTAGCCAAATGTAAAATGTTCCTGTTTTGATTAATTTAATAGAGTGAGTTAGGTCTGCTCTATCTCTCTCTCTCTCTCACTCTCTGTCTCTCACTCTCTCTCTCTAACTCTCAGTGGAGAGCCAGCAGATTACAGGCGTCCTGAAGCCACCCAGTGTCCAATGCACACACACACACACACGGCTCACACTTATCCCTGTCTCTCAAGCCTAGTCGTATGCTCCTGCATCATTTTCCCTCTATATGTTGTGTGCAGCGTAAAGGGCTACAGTGGTACTCTGTGTGCCGAGGAACGTCAGTAACTAGCAACGGGGTCTGAAGTGACAGATCGCTCTGTTGGTCAGGGATGGCTGGCTATTACAGTGCTCTGCTGCTGGGATGGAGCTGGTGGTGGTGGGAGGCGGTGGTGGTATGACTTAGTGCTAGGTATAGCAGGCTATATCTGGGCCATTCATTCATCCTGATATGAAGTAGGCATGTGATGTGCAGCAGGTTATAGAGCAGGGCTCCCTAATAGGTGGCCCATGCGTGATTTTATTCCCCCACCCACCCCCAGTTGTTGGACATAAAAATCACCAGGAAATCGGCTCAAAGTGATTGTAATTGAGAAAATCTGATTTCTAAGGATTCCCACGCTCATAAATACAGTGGTATTATGTGATCGTATCCTAATGAAATCATGGTTTGAAATTATTCTGTTTTTGTAAATATACTATATCTGGTTTGCGGCTTTCTTGCAGGTCAATTTGCAGTGTACAAATTATTTACTAACTATGTTCTGCCAAAACCCCGACCATCCGCTCAGGAAGAAAATCGGTCCGCGAATGAATGTAATTGGGGACCCCTGTCATAGAGGAAGCATCTGTTGTGGGCGAAAGGAAAAGGGCAGTAGAATAGAGAGAGTAGAAGTCGATGAGAGGACACATGTTCCATTACAGGTACTCTGTGTGTTCTCTATGAGTCTCTCTGTAGACGATACACCTGAGTACGAGTCATTCTATGTGTGCCACATGGCACCCCTATTCTATTGGCCCTGGTCAAAAGTAGGGCACTAGGCCAATAGAGTGCCATTTGGGACGCATCTACTGAGGTTACCCCTTCTAATGGAGGCACAACCTGGTCCTCCTGGCCTACAGTGCCTTGCAAAAGTATTAATCCTCTAGGTTTCTTCTATTTTGTTGCATTATAACCTGTATTCAAATGGATTTGTATTTGTATCTCATGTAATGACCATACACAGAGAAATATCCAAATTGGAGTGGAAATGAAAAAATTATCTGTTAAAAAAATTCTAAAAAAATAAATGATGTGGAAAAAGTAGTGTAAAGTGTGTGATGTATTCACCCCTTTGCTATGAAGCCCCTAAATAAGATCTGGGTGCAAACCAATTACCTTCAGAAGTCACATAATTAGTTAAATAAAGTCCACCTGTGTGCAATCTAAGTGTCACACTGATCTCAGTATATATAACTAATTCTGTCTGAAAGGCCCCAGAAGTCCATGCAACACCACTAAGCAGGGGCACCACCAAGCAAGCAGCACCATGAAGACCAAGGAGCTCTCCAAACAGGTCAGGACAAAGTTGTGGAGAAGTACAGATCAGGTTGGGTTATAAAAAAATATCTGAAACTTTCAACATCCCACGAAGCACCATCAAATCCATTATAAAAATTTCCAAAAGAATATGGCTACCACAACAAACCTGCAAGAGTGGGCCGCCCTACCAAAACTCACGGACCAGGCAAGGAGGGCATTAATTCAGAGGGGGAACAAAGAGACCAAAGATAACTCCTGAAGGATGCCAAAGCTCCACAGCGGATTGGAGTATCTGTCCATAGGACCACTTTAAGCCCGAACACATCTGTGGTAATGACTCTAAAGATTGCTGTACACCAGCTGGAAACCCATCCAACTTGGAAGGAGCTGGAAGCAGTTTTATCTTGAAGAATGGAGCAAAATCCCAGTTGCTAGATGTGCCAAGCTTATAGAGACATGCCCGAAGAGACTTGCAGCTGTAATTGCTGCAAAGGTGGCTCTACAAAGTATTGACTTTGGGGGTGAAGAGTTAATGCGTTCAAGTTTTATTTTTTAGTCTTATTTCTTGTTTGCTTTCACAGATAAAAAGATTTTGCATCTTCAAAGTGGTAGGCAGATGTTGTGTAAATCAAATGATACAAGCTCCCAACAATCCATTTTAATTCCAGGTTGTAAGGCAAACAAAATAGGAAAAATGTCAAGGGGGTGAATATCTTCACAAGCCACTGTATTTATAGGAGCTGGACTTGGGCGTGGATTATCTACTCTCTTCAGCAAAAAACCAATCCCACATATGGAAGCAGTGAATGGAAGTAGTTAGGGTGCCTGTTTTACTGTCTGACTGTGGGCTCATTCTCTAACAATAGTGTTAAGATAAAAAGTTCTGGCAGCAGAGTAAATGGAAACTTTACATTTGGAGGCGCCGCTAACCAATGATAGTTAACCGCATCCTGCTCAAGCAAACTGTAAATGGTGCTGTGTGAGATAGTCTTCATGCTGTTGTGTGTCTGTGTTAACTACCAGAAAAAAAGGGGGGGAGGTTGATATTTACAACAACATGTGCAGTAGTGATGGGAAGTTCCAGCTCTTTTTACTGACTCAGATCTTTTTTTGATTAGTCAAAAGAACAATACTTTCATTAATTTAGTTATTTGAGTCAGGTAATGGCTAGAGCACGCAGGACCCCCCTGGCAAACGATGAACAGAAAACGGGTTTTAGCTAGATGGTATACCATTTTAGTAAGAATTGACTTTCAGAGTAGGTTAGAGAACTAATAGGAGAATTAACATAGCAGGTAAGATAAAATACATGTAAGGAGGAAAAAGGGTGAGCTAAAATGGAAAAATAAATCTGCTTTTTTGATGTAATTTGACAAAAGCTGTATCCATCTAGCATATGACCACTTGAAATAGTATGATTTCATGTTAGCTCATTCACATATATCGTCACTATAAGGGGCTTATTGGAGTGGCGGATTTTACATTAGACAGAAAAGGCAATTGCCTCAGACATATCAAGGGGCTCAAGAGCTGGGAGAATGAAAGTAAGTAAAACTAGTAATCTCTTTTCTTGTATATACACTGAACAAAAATATAAACGCAACATGTAAAGAGTTGGTCCCATGTTTTATGAGCTGGGAAATAAAGATCCCAGAAATGTTCTTTCTCTCAAATGTTGTGCACAAATGTGTTTACATCCCTGTTAGTGAGCAGTTTTTGCCAAGATAAATCCACCTGACAGGGTGGATATCAATAACCTGATTAAACAGCATGATCATTACACAGGGCCTTGTGCTGGGGACAATAAATGTCACGATTGTTGAACGGAGCAGACCAAGGCGCAGTGTGAAGGCAAACATACTTTATTATCCAAAGTGATAACACGATCAAAACAATAAACTAATAACCGACGTCCTAGTTAAAACAACAACAGGAAACAAAACAAAGAAACAAGATCCTACAACAACTGGGGAAAACAGAAAGTAAAGTAATCAGAGACAACCAGCAACAGCTGATACTCGAGCCTCTGATTGAGAAACCACACTGGGCCAACATAGAAATGAAACAACTAGAACTACAAATAATAGAACACAAAACACATTGGTCTAAGGCACACCCTGGCTCAACATATAGAGTCCCTAGAAGGTGAAGTACCCTCCGGCGGATCAGGGACTGGGCACTGCAACTCAACATAAACTAAACAGGAGGGCTGGGTGGGCATTCCTCCTCGGGAGGCGGCGGCTCCGGCTGTCGCTCTACCACCCTCCAATAATCTTCTGTAGCGCCCTGGTCCGGTCTGGGCCCCGCTGGCTGGAGCGCGGGACTGGAGCATCGTAGGAGCGGATTGCTAAGCCCCGTGGAGTAGCTTGACCGCATCACCAGGCACCGTGACCCAGGAACGCGCTGAGCCGGACTGACGACGCGCACCCCTGGTGGTGCGGGAGCAGAAGGGGCGGCAACGAACGAGGCGACGTATGCGCCTGCGCAGGCGTGAGAGCACATACAGGGGACCGGTCGACGATGCGCAGTTGGCGCGTGGAGAAAAGAGGGACCCGGCTGCGGCGCGGTGGCGAACGGCCGACTGGCTGACGATGCGCACTTCTGGCTTTGTGCGTGGAGCAGAACGGCCTTAAGGTTGACGATGACTTGCGTGCAGCGGGAGCAGGAACGGGCCTTACTGGGAGCCTTGGTGGGAGGGAGGAACAGGGTGGCGTAGACACCAAGGGCAGGCAGGAGCAGGAATAGGCGGGCTGGCCGGGAGACGGATAGGAGGCCTGGAGTGAAAGAGTTGTTACAACCCGGTCCTGGCTGAATGCCACTCACACACTCGTGTGAGGTATCAGCACAGGACGTGAGAGTGTATTTGATTGGCATAACAGCACGTGACACTGGCGGGCGTAGGCATCCGGATAGGGAGAGGTATGGAGTAGGGGAGTGGACACCTCGGCCCACTATGCCCACCTGCACGTAAGTGCGGGCCTGACATAGGACGTAGGACTATGCCAGACCACTCGTGGCACAGTACGCAGCTCCCCATACCGGAACCTGCCCAGTCTCATGCTGCCATGCCTGGAGTACAGGGGGAGTTGGATCCAGGCTCCGCCAACCTGCCTTTGGCCCCCCAAACCGGGTGGGTCCCCCCCTAATCTCCAACCTGGGTGGCAGCTTACGCTGCCCGCTACGACATGCCGTGTGCTAGATTATTGGGGGTGCCTTCGCCCTGTCAGACACGGCCGGTTGGCGCTTGGCTTCCCTCTCCTGCCTGGGTCTCCTTCATAGCCTTCCGGTACGGAGGCCCCTCCTCCGTAGATTGAACGAGGAGGACATTATAGAATCGGGAGGAAGGGTTGGTGTGGTGGGATCTTCTGTCACGATCAGAACGGAGTAGACCATGGCGGAGCGTTGAAGGCAAAACATACTTTATTAAATAATGATCACAATTAAAAACAACAAACATAAGAGAAACAACCAACACGGAAACAAACCAAAAGGAACAAGATCCTACAAATAACTGTGGGAAAACAGCTCATTTAAATGTGGGTCCTCAATCAGAGAGCAACTAGCAATAGTTGACACTTCGAGCCGGATTGAGAAACCACACTGGCCAAATATAGAAATGAAACAACTAGAAACTACAACACAGAACACAAAACAGGAATCATACAACTGGCTCAACATGGTAGACTCAGACAGGTGAAATAAAAGATCACTCTTAAATGTGCAGTTTTGTCACACAACACAATGCCACAGATCTCTGTTCTGTGGAGTGAGCAATTGACTTGGATGAGGGGAATGTCAACAAGAACTGGTGAAAGGATAATTAAAATGTCTCATTTCCTAATAACAGCCTCCAACATCATTTTAAAGAATTTGGAAGTAACTGAGCCTCACAACCGCAGACCACGTAACAGAAGAAATAGCTTCTTCACTCATGAATCGCCTGAGACCAGCCACCTGGACGGCTGATGAAACTGTGGGTTTGCACAAACAAGAATTATGACAAACCATCTCAGGAAAGCTCATTTCCCATTTACCAGGGTTTGAATCTGACTGCAGTTTGGCGTCATAAGACTTCAGTGGGCAAATGCTCACCCATGATAATGGGAGGCTGGAGAAGTGTGCTTTTACTAAAGAATCCCAGTTTTTTAATGTAGGAGATGGAGTCAGCGTGAAAGAGGGGAGGGTTTGCTGATGTCAACGCCTGAACAGTAGGGCAAGGTGGGGGGGGGTTAGTGGTATGGGCAGGAATAAGACATTTCGATAATGAACACAATTGCATTTTATCGAGGCAATTGAATGCGTTGTAGATATTCATGATTTTAGATCTGAGGCCCATTGTGAGTTATGCGCACAATCACCGCAGGTGATAATAAGGCATGTCGCAAGGATCTGTAACAAGGAAGAAAAATGTAGTCTTCATGGCCGAATCACAGTACCAGATGAGCATGCTTTGGGATGCTCTGGATTTGGGTGCTGGGGGATGGAATGGAGGGGATCCAAAGTCTAAGGGGGCTAATGAGGTATAGAGCGTATCGAGTAGATCCACCAGCTGGTCGAGGGGTGGCGGGAGCTGCATGCCAGCTCCCCATTTGGGAACGCCCTCACGAGACTTAAGCAATGGAGTAAGGCCCTCATTCCATCCCGCGACTGCCGCCAAAGTCGAAGTCCAGCGCGAAGTCCCAGGGCGCTCCTCTTCCCCTGTCTGAGATGGTAAATTACGCCCCCCCCGGTGGAGATGAAGACCGCCCCGGAAGCGGCGGGTGAAATCCTCATAGCGAACCAATGCTGCATCTATTCCTCCCCATCCGGCGCGGCTTATCAAGCGCTCGACAGAGCAGGGAGAGATGAGGGCGGATAGTGCATCCCGAGGGAAGCCGGGTGGATAGTGCCAGGTAGAGTTTACCACCGGAGCAGCCGCCCGCACAAGGAGAGGGGCACCAACTTCCGAGAAGTGGGATAGTTCTTCTGCTACCAGCACGGAAACGGCATACCGATGCACCAAGTTTGGAACCAACAGGACCCTGAACAGAAAGTAAAAACCAAAATACCGACTATCTGCATTGACCATTTTTGCACTAACTCTTATGACTCATCACATATGCTGCCGCTAATTATATTATGTTGCTGTTTAGTCACTTTACCCCAACATAAACAGTACCAGTCAAACGTTTGACACACCTATCATTCCAAGGGTTTTTTTTATTTTTATATTTTAATTGTAGAATAATAGTGAAGACATCAAAACATGAAATAAAATGGATAAGTAGTAACCAAAAAGTGTTAAACAAAACAAAAATATATAATATATTTTTTAAAGAGCCACCCTTTGCCTTGATGGATAAACTTTGTCAAATAATTTTATTCAACAGAATAGAGTACGGGAATGTATTTATTAGAAAGGGCTGTAAAAGTAATTGGGAATTTTTAATGTTGAGCCAACAGTGTGTTAGAAGGGGTGTATGAAGAACCATTGACATGAATGTTGGGATAAAATAGAAAGAGGATATTTGAAAATAGGTCTAGTTGTGGTGCAATCTGATTAGATTTGTAGAACGAATGGCAGAATGTATTGTTGAGCATGAGGATGATAAGCACAATATGGTATCTGGCACCCCCGAACGATTCGGTTGAATTGAGTTGTTGAGCAGAAGCGTATGTTTTGGTCTCTGGCAAAGCTGTGTCCATCATAACGCTTCAATAATCAAATTAATTGCATTAATTCTTGACATGGATAATTATCAGTTCTAAACAGGTATTTTTTTTTTTTTTATGCTGGAGGTAGATGATCTATTTTGCCTGAAAATATTGTTGGTTGGAGCACATTTCCGAGAGGAGTATTAATCCTGCTGTAGAATTCATTATGACAGCTGGTCAAACGAATAACTAAAATGAACGAAAATAGAAAACGAATCAGTGACTCTGGGAACTGGGTAAAGAGCATTTAAAAATAATGTGCCTGAACACAAAAGCACAAGATGTTTACTTCTTATTCTAAAAAATGGAGGGGATGATTTTTCTTTCTGAATGCCATGCCCAATGCTAAATTCCTCTTTCATTTGAGACCTCTAACGCCAGGATTTTGTGGTCTCTGCAGACTCATTTGGTAGAGCATGGCACTTGAATGCAGGATTGTGGGTTTGTAGGAACCAATACGTAAATGTATGCACACATGACTGTAAGTTGTTGATAAAAGATCGTTAAATGGCATTTATTATTATATTATATATTATTTTAGTTAGACATAAGTAGACATAGTTAGTTTTGGCTACTGTGAGAAAAGAAAGGAAATACATCTGTGCAGTATATTAAACAACAGGAGCAGTAGATTTGCGCGAAGGTTCAGACCAGTAACCTACTGTCTTTGTGTGCTGTGTGTACCCACCATGCATTCATAAACAAGATTGTATCAACACTGTGCCCGCTTCCATAGCCTATAGCCCTTTTGTTTTATTGTGATGAAAACAGAGGAACTGGGCAAATTGAAACAATGTAGGTTATAATGATTACTTTTGATCATAACTGAGCAAGCGAATTATCTGGCAACCCTTTGCAGGAGATGCTCGAATGCCAATAGTGTATGACACGTGCCTGTGTCAACATAATTTTTTATATACGCATATTATCCATAAACTCCCTTTACGAAGGGTGACTGAAGATTGTAGGCTTGGAACGGCGGATAGGGTATAAGCGTTGATTTATAACCTGGGGGAGCCAGAGGGTGGAGGTAGGGGTACGTACATGACACAGCTGCATTGTTAACACAAGGTACTGGCAATGGAGGTGATAGGGATAGCCATTTCACGATATGACATGGTTTCATAAATGACATGTTTGTATTTAGCTGGCATGCTGGAAGCTCATTTAGGGAGATTGATGATACACAAAAATATCTCTGCTTTTATGCTTGTCATTCGGCCAATAATTTATAGTTATTTTTCAAACATCTCTTTGAAATGTAATACAGAAAAACACAAAAGTGGTTGATAAACCTACAGTAGTTTTATGTATATGAATGAGAAAATAGAGGGAATAACTACAAATAGTGGATTGTGTTTTAAAATGGGATGTACGAGAGGGGTCCTGGAGGGAGAGCATCCCCTGAGGTGGCTGCAAACCGAGAAAGCTATGGCTCATCTGCTGGTATGAGCTCGGGAACTGCAACCCCCTATGGCCAATCTTCCCACGAGCTGAAACCAATCAGGAGCTGATGACTGAAGGTTTGATAGGAAGAGACAATGGGCTCGGAGGACAAGAGGGCATCCACTTTGAGAATATAAGGATTTGGAGATAATTACCTTTGGGAAACACTCAATGAATATGACCGGGATAATAGGTGGGAATTGTGGAAGGAGTTTGGCTGGGTTGGCCACTAGCTGCAACGTGAAGACAGTAAGATGGGGGAAAGTTTGAGGAGGGAGAGTTATGATTTTGGATGTGGAAGAGACATCCCTGAACTGTTAACCCTTAAGAGCCACCAGAGAACAGTATTGTGTTATATTTCGTTAGTTTCCAAGACCTTTAATAAAATCCTTGTTTTGCTGGAACCTGGTCTCCTTGCACTACTTGAGCAATCCCCAGCTGAAAGCCGTGTAGCCCCCGGGAGCAGAGATGGTGGAGAATACAGGCACGCTAAGCGCTAAAGTGCATGCAGGGAGGAGGATACAAGGTTGATACCCATTTTCAAGTGGCCGTAGGCTCTCGCCGACTGGAAATGGGAGTGACATATTGAAAGCTGGTGGCCAGCAAGCCCAGATGTAACAAACGTGGCCTTGGAGGAGCAAAAGAAAGCCAACCTTCTGAAGGCAGAGGAATTGAAGTTGCGAGAGATAGAGGGTGGTAAAATACGCCCAAAAAGCAAGTGACTTTATATCTAAGATGGGAGCTAGAATTGAGGCATACATGCATTTGAGGCACGGCCACTAGGAAGCTGGCCCAAAACAGGGGTTGGTTGTTAGGCCCCCTTCTAAGGGAATTGAATTTGGTGGGAACTGGGCCCTGACAGGTTTACTGACTATGATGCCCGAAGTGAGATCCCCTGAGCAGATATGGACTACAAGGTTTGGTATGGCCAGGTTTAAGTTGGACTTCCAACCAGACCAACTCCCGGGCGCAGATGCATGAACTTGTCGAACCGCAAGGAAATAGGATAGAGGAATTACAGCAGGGAGGTGGTGGAGGCCGATGTGGTGGATCGGATACGGCCAACTGCTTATGAGGCAAAAACTATCAGTAATAGGCCTTGACCACGGCTGATTGACCGTGAAGCTGTGGAAAAGTAGCAGGCTACAGTGGAGATGCTGAATGCTTAAAGACCCCAGGAGTGGGCCCCACCACAAATGGGGAAGAACGTCCAAAGGATTAACCCGAACCCAGCCAAGCGAGGATTCTAGAATCCCGCTCCAGGGGGAGCCAGAAAACAGGGGGTCAAGAAGAGTACACCAGGAGGGGGAAACCTCGACAGTGGTACCGGTGTGGGGAGATGGGACATATCTCTGGCAGTGTGGGAAACCAGCGAGTGAACCTATGCACTGGAGCGGAGTCCTCCAGCTCAGCACCCACACATCGTTTGCCGTCGCGTTTGGGAGTCGTAGATGGCGGCCCAGATCGAACCCCCACTGCCCGGTAATCTGTGAATTACCATGATGTGGAGGCCTTACCGATTTGGGGCCGGGCCAACGGTGGAAGGGATTTGGTGGGCCCAACGGTTGACCCCGGGAAAGCCCCATTTGGTCATGGGGAGAACAGAGAATACCCATATGAACTTAAATGACAGCACAGGGAAAACACACGACGAAGCGGGTGGTTGATTTCCCCGTCCCTGTCCGTAATTGGACGAGACTGCCCAGCCTTTTACCCACCTGGGAGAGAGTTAGGAGAGGATAACCCGAGTACCTCGGAAAGGAGAGGCAAAACCATCCTGGGAAGGCCGGTGAATGAAACTCACTCCGGGCTCTGATAGGGATGGAGTGCCAGACCGACACAGAGAGGAGTAAGAATCTGGACAAAGAACTTGGTTGGAAGGGGACATGAGAGGTATGTTTGTTAAAGCAACAGTTAGACATGAAGACAGAAGAGTTAGATATCCTCAGGCTAAACTTCCAACAGAGCTCCTCCTAAACAGGAGGATGGAGAGGAGAGGACACTCGAGGAGGTGAGGAGATGGAGTAGTAGAGGAGGTCAGAAGAAGGCAGAGGAGAAGTAAAGGTGTTGGAGAACAAGATGAAGAATGCGGAGGCAGAGAGAGAGAAGGAACTGAAAGCGCTCAACAGAAGCTAAACTCGTAAAAACCAAGGTGATAGATCAGTAAGAAACTCAAGGAGACGACAACAGGAGGTGAGTCTGGTCTAGAGTTGGAGGAGCCGAAGAGAGAGCAGTCTGGAAGACCACGGCAATGAGGACCCGGCGTGATGCGGTTCCGAGAGGAGGTCCGAGGAGTGGAGTGTCACGAGAGGCTGTGTTGAGGGACGCACCGAGGTGGCTGCAAACCCAGACAGCTATGGACACTGAAGGTAGTGGTGGGAACTCCAACCCCCATGGCCAATCTTCCCACGCAGCTGAAGACCAATTAGGAGCTGATGAGCTGAAGGTTTGTTGAAGGGAAGAGACAGTCCAAGCAGGGCTTCTGGAGGACAAGAGGCAGCACGTCAACCATGAGGAATATAAGGATTTGGAGATACTTACTTGGGAAATACTCACCTTGGATATATGCACCGGTGGAAATAGTGTGGGACATTTGGAAGGACGTTTGGTGGGTTGGCTACAGCTGCAACGTGGAAGACAGTAAGACTGGGGGGAAAGTTATTTGAGCGAGGGAGAGTTATGATTTTGGATGTGGAAGAGACATCCCTGAACTGTTAACTAGACAACAGAGAACAGTATTGTGTTAGTATTAGCAAGACCTTTAATAAAATTTTTTTTGAACCTGGTCTCCTTGCACTACTTGAGCAACTCCCGCCGAAAGTGTAGCCTCTCGTGACGCCACAATGCATAATAACAAATGCGGTACGATTCTTAGCTGATTAAACACTCAACTAACGGTTCCACTTAACTGCAGTCCAGGGAGAGAAAGCAGGGAAGGACATTGCTAATCCCTGACCAGAGCGAGACATTAGGGCTGGGCCCATGCAGGTAACACTAAGGGTCAGGACGGCTGAAGGGAGGGAAGAGTAAGAGAGTCCCGCCTTGGGTTAGTGCTAGTCAGGTCCCCCAGTCCCTCCTTCAGCAGCACTCTGAATGCCACAACTGACACTGGAGTGACCCTGACACAATGGTGCTAGCCAGGCCCCATTCACCCAGCGCAGTGCAGCACACCTGTGCTGCCCCTGGCCTTTGACTGACAGGGAGCAGGCAGGGCAGAGGAAGTGGCCTCCTCGGGAGTTGGAGGAGGAGGAGGAGGAAGATGACTCAGTGTTGTGATCCTGGCTCAGCCAGGGAAAGAGACTTGAAGGAAGGAACGAGCGATGCGCCTCTCAGAGACTCAGGGGAGAAGGGTTATCCACATTTTGAGCAGCTCAAGGTTTGATAATCCCACCCAGAGAGGCAGCCTCGAATGTCCCTAAAGCAGCTTGCTGAAATGAACCAAAAACAGTGGGGAGAAAAAACAGCATCTCCACGCTGGAGTCCGGGAGGAAACGCATTAACACAAACCTCACTGTCTCACTTATCCTCTATTTTATGGCTGTGGCAGAGAGAGTAAGTAGAGAGGTATGCATCAAGGAAGCAGCGAGAACTGGAGGACTGAATGTGGGGGATGAGAGTGGACCTGCTTGTTTTTTAATTACGGAGCTTGACGCATCCTCCAGCAGACCTCCTGGTGGGCACGCGCTGGGAAAAAAGAGCCATGGAACAAGATAATCCAGCCCAGATACACACAGCTATTACACTGACTCGCATTCCTTTGGAAAGACTTGCTATGTAGGCTCAAGGTATGTGCTTGTTTGGATTTAAAGGAGAAATACGTTTTGTATTGAGTATTGACCTCAAAGAGACTCTGAACAGTGGATTGGTTAGTCTGTGTGTTGCTGATCAAGGTAACAGCAGGATAAACCTTCTTATTAGGACTAATCCGTTTTATATCTCACAAGATAGAGATGTGGGGTGCAACATGGTGGGGGGTGGTTTGGGGGAACTGTAGTGCTGAGTGATTAGTGGTTTTTGAAGTCAGTTCGGTTTTGGTTTGATTATTAAAAAATAATCACTTTTTTTTTTTTTTTTTTTCGGTTTAGATTATTTGGGTTGAATGCTGTAACACAGAATAAAACAATTCAGAAAAGTCCCATGATGGTAGTGACTCATTACTGCTTATCACTTATTAACCATCATTTATTCACATTCCTTTACTTTTGTTGTGTATATTACATTTGTTTTATTTGATGACTTTATTATTTAATTCCAAGTCATCATCTCATCTCTATAAGAGCTGCTGCCAATGCTGTCTGACAAAATCACTAATTCAACGTAAATAAGGCATACTTTTACTGATTGAGAATATCAACTATCAATTACTTAGATCATGTATTTGCAGATAGAGATACCTTGTGAAGCAACAGCTGTTCTCTATATCCACTACGATCAGCCTCTTGAACTGAATATAAGAAAATATATGAGTTTGAAGATTTACCTGTAACCCCCACGAAACAATGACAAAAGTAAGTACAAATTTGGTCAACAAAAAAATAGTAAGCCATGGAGAGGGAGAATGTAAATGGAGCTAGTGAAGGCCAGCCAGCCCTCTCTTTTGGGCTCTGCGACTCCTGGGAGGGTTTTCGAGAGGTTTGGATCCTGCCTGCTCCTCCCAGCAGTGTTATTGTGCCTGATTGTTTCCTCAGGGCCGTGCCAGGTGACCCCTGAAACCCAGCGGCAGTGGGCCAGTCCGTCCTGAACAAGAGCTCTCTCTCCTCACAAGAGACACAGCCAGATCTGTCATACCCGGAAGCAGCGCACCACAGCACTCTCTCTCTCTGCCAGCTGATGATGAATAACATCACAGGCCATCGCATGTGATCAGAGGGATCTGATGTCGGACAGTCTGATCAGAATCCTAAACATACACAGTATAAAAAATATTACGAGGATCTCTGTCAGACTGTTAGTGCAGTGATTTGGATTAATCCCATGGCTCGCCTTGCAGCTGTTGTGATAATTGAGCTGCTAGTGCTTACACATACAGTGGGGGAAAAAAGTATTTAGTCAGCCACCAATTGTGCAAGTTCTCCCACTTAAAAAGATGAGAGAGGCCTGTAATTTTCATCATAGGCACACGTCAACTATGACAGACAAAATGAGAAAAAAATATCCAGAAAATCACATTGTAGGATTTTTTTATGAATTTATTTGCAAATTATGGTGGAAAATAAGTATAAGTTTCTCAATACTTGTTATATACCCTTTCGTTGGCAATGACACAGGTCAAATATTTTCTGTAAGTCTTCACAAGGTTTTCACACACTGTTGCTGGTATTTTGGCCCATTCCTCCATGCAGATCTCTCTAAAGCAGTGGATGTTTTGGGGCTGTCGCTAGAGCAACACGGACTTTCAACTCCCTCCAAAGATTTTCTATGGGGTTGAGATCTGGAGACTGGCTAGGCCACTCCAGGACCTTGAAATGCTATCCTACAAAGCCACCTCCTTCGTTGCCCGGAGTTGGTGTGTTTGGGATCATTGTCATGTAGAAAGCACCCAGCCATGCTTTCATCTTCAATGCCCTTGCTGATGGAAGGAGGTTTTCACTCAAAATCTCACAATACATGGCCCCATTCATTCTTTCCTTCTACACGGATCAGTCGTCCTGGTCCCTTTGCAGAAAAACAGCCCCAAAGCATGATGTTTCCACCCCCATGCTTCACAGTAGGTATGGTGTTCTTTGGATGCAACTCAGCATTCTTTGTCCTCCAAACACGAACGAGTTGAGTTTTTACCAAAAAGTTATATTTTGGTTTCATCTGACCATATGACATTCTCCCAATCCCTCTTCTGGATCATCCAAATGCACTCTAGCAAACTTCAGACGGGCCTGGACATGTACTTGGCTTAAGCAGGGGGGACACGTCCCTGGCACAGCAGGATTTGAGTCCTTAGCGGTGTAGTGTGTTACTGATGGTAGGCTTTGTTACTTTGGTCCCAGCCTCTCTGCAGGTCATTCACTAGGTCCCCTGTGGTTCTGGGATTTTTGCTCACCGTTCTTGTGATCATTTTGACCCCCACAGGGTGAGATCTTGCGTGGAGCCCCCAGATCGAGGGAGATTATCAGTGGTCTTGTATGTCTTCATTTCCCACAATAATTGCTCCCACAGTTGATTTCTTCAAACCAAGCTGCTTACCTATTGCAGATTCAGTCTTCCCAGCCTGGTGCAGGTCTACAATTTTGTTTCTGGTGTCCTTGACAGCTCTTTGGTCCTGGCCATAGTGGAGTTTGGAGTGTGACTGTTTGAGGTTGTGGACAGGTGTCTTTTTATACTGATAACAAGTTCAAACAGGTGCCATTAATACAGGTAACGAGTGGAGGACAGAGGAGCCTCTTAAAGAAGAAGTTACAGGTCTGTGAGAGCCAGAAATCTTGCTTGTTTGTAGGTGACCAAATACTTATTTTCCACCATAATTAGCAAATAAATTCATTAAAAATCCTACAATGTGATTTTCTGGATTTTTTTTCTCAATTTGTCTGTCATAGTTGACGTGTACCTATGAGAACTTGCACAATTGGTGGCTGACTAAATACTTTTTTGCCCCACTGTACATACACACACACACACACACACACACTCTCACACACATAAATACTCTGACACACACACACACACTGCTTTGAGTGAAATGAACGCCCACTAACCTTTCTCCCATCGCATTGTTTCTTGAGGCCTCGCATTGTGTTCATACGAAGAAGGGTGGACTTATTGCGTGTGTTGGGTGCTGTGTTTGTCTTCCTGTTCTTGTTAAGTGGCTGTATGTAGGTTGAGATTGTGTTTGGAATGAATGAGGCATAAGCCTCTGAGCGTGAACTTTGAATGAGCAGAGACAGCCAGGCCTGCTCGTGATGCTGCTGCTTTTGGCTGCCTGTCGTGCGTGACGGGGGCTGGCTGGCTGTCAGCACACTGAGAGCACAGAGGCAAGGCCATTTCCCAGCGGACTGGGGCTCAGCATGTGACGCCCAGCACTCATCATTAGCCTGCTCCTTTTGTCAAGTGTTTGGAGGCTGTGCTCCTCCTCCTCCTCCTCCTCCCTCCTCCTCCTCCTTCTCTTCCCTCTCTCCTTGTCTCATACTTTCAGTTAACCTCCCTCTCTTTCTCTCTCCTTCTCTCTCTCTTCTTGCTCTACCATATCTGTTTCTCTCTCTCATCTCTCTCAATCTCTCTCTCTCTCTCTCTCTCCATCTCTTTCTCTCCCTTTCTCTCTCTCTCTGTCGCCTCTCTCTCTTAATTTAATTCAATTCGAAGGGCTTTATTGGCATGGGAAACATATGTTTATATTGCCAAAGCAAGTAAAATAGACAGGAAATAAACAAAGGAAATAAACAATCAAAATTAACAGTAAACATTACATCACAAAATGTTGAAATATAGACATTTAAAATGTTATATTATTGGCATAAGGCACAGTGTTGGCTAACAATGTGCAAATAGTTTAAGTAAAGGGAAAATAAATAAACAGATAAATATAGGTTGTATTTACAATGGTGTTTGTGCTCCATTGGTTGCCCTTTTCTTGTGGCAACAGGTTACACATCTTGCTGCTGTGGTGGCTCACTGTGGTATTTCACTTAATAGATATGGGAGTTTATCAATATTTTATTTGTTTTCTAATTCTTTGTGGGTCTGTGTAATCTGAGGGAAATATGTGTCACTGATATGGTCATACAGCTGGTAAAGAGGTTAGGAAGTTCACCTCAGGTTTCCACCTCATTTTGCTTGGGCAAGTGGGCCCACATGGCGGCCCTCTCAATAGCAAGGCTTTACATAGTCAAGGATTTTCTTAATTTTGGGTGCAGTCACAGTGGTCCGGTATTCTGCTACTGTGTATTCTCTGTTTAGGCCAAATTCCATTCCAGTTTGCTCCGTTTTTTTATTGATTATTTTCAATGTGCAAGTACTGTAATTATCTTTTTGTTTTGTCATGATTTGGTGGTCTGGGTCTAATTAGTGTTGCTGTTCTGGGGCTCTGTGGGGTCTGTTTTGTGTACCATCTGGCAGAGGGGACTCTTCTCCAGGTTCATCTCTCTGTAGGTGAGGGCTTTGTTATGGAAGGTTTGAGAATCACTTTTTTTAGGTGGTTATAGAATTGTATTGCTCTTTGCTGGCTGTTGATCATTAGGGAATCGTCCTAATTCTGCTCTGCATGCATTATTTGGGGTTTTACGTTGTACACAGATGATGTTTTTGACGCGAATTCTGCATGCAGAGTCTCAATTTAATGTTTGTCCCATTTTGTTCATTCTTGGTTGGTGAGTGGACCCCCAGACCTCACAACCATAAAGGGCAATGGGTTCAAGTATTTAAGCCAGATTCTAATTGGAATGTCAAAGTGAGTGTTCCTTCTGATGGCGTAAGAAGGGCCCTTCTTGCCTTGTCTCTCCAGATCGCTCACAGCTTTGTAGGAAGTTACCTGTGGTGCTGATGTTTAGGCCAAGGTAGGTATTGTTTTTTGTGTGCTCTAGGGCAACAGTATCTAGGTGGAATTTTGTATTTATGGTCTGGCAACTGGACCTTTTGAACACCATTATTTTTGTCTTACTGAGATTAACTGTCAGGGTCCAAGTCTGACAGAATCTGTGCAGAAGATCTAGGTGCTGTGGCCCTCCTTGGTTGGTGACAGAAGCACCAGATCATCTGCAAACAGCAATGCACATTTGACTTCAGAGTCTAGTAGGGTGAGGCCGGGTGTTGCAGACTGTTCTAGTGCCCTCGCCAATTCATTGATACTATATATTGCCAATTTTAACTGCACACTTGTTGTTTGCTGTACAGATTTTATGTTGTATGTTTTCCCCCAGCACCGCTTTCCATCAATTTATATAACAGGACCTCATGCCAAATTGAGTCAAATCTTTTTTTGAAATCAACAAAGCATGAAAATACTTTTATTTTGTTTTGTTTGATTTGTTTGTCAATAAGGGTGTGCAGGAGTGTATATGTGTTCTGTCGTACAGTAATTTGGTAAAAAGCCAATTTGACATTTAATTCAGGACATTGTCTTCACTGAGGAAATATAGAAGTCTGCTGTTAACGATAATGCAGAGGATTTTCCAAGGTTGCTGTTGACGCATATCCCACAGTTTATTGGGGTTCGAATTTGTCTCCCACTTTTGTGGATTGGGGTGATCAGTCTTGGTTCCAAGTATTGGGGAAGATGCCGGAGTTGAGGATGCTGTTAAAGAGTTTAAGTAAGCCAATTGGATTTTGTGGTCTGTATATTTGATCAATTCGACGTAGGATGCCATCAACACACAAGCTCTTTTTAAGGGTTTGTAGTTTTGTCCTGTAGTACATTCAATGTAATTGGACGAATCCAGTGGGTTCTGGTAGTCTTTAATAGCTGACTCTAAGATGTTTTATTGATAATGTATATGTTTTTGCTGTTTGTTCTTTGTTATAGTGCTAAAAAGATTGAAGAAGTGGTTTATCCATACATCTCCATTTTGGATAGAGCTCTTCATGTTGTTGTTTGTTTAGTGTGTTCCAATTTTACCAGAAGTGGTTAGATTCTATGGATTCTTCAATTACATTGAGCTGATTTCTGACATGCTGTTCTTTTTTTTTTCTTAGTGTATTTCTGTACTGTTTTAGTGTTTCACCATAGTGAAGGTGTAGGCTCAGGTTTTCTGGGTCTGTGTTTTTGGTTGGATAGGATTTTCTCAATTCCCTTTCTTAGGTTTTTTGCATTCTTCATTTAACCATTTGTCATTGTTGTTCATTTTCTTAGGCTGTTTGGTTGAAAAAAAAAGTTTTTAAAGGGAAGTGGAGAGGTCAAATATACGATTTAGGCTTTGTACTGCCAAGTTTACACCTTCACTATTGCAGTGAAACGTTTTGTCCAGGAAGTTGTCTAAAAGGGATTGAATTTATTGTTGGCTAATTGTTTTCTGCACTACTTTCCTTACATTTTAGTCATTTAGCAGACGCTCTTATCCAGAGTGCATACATTTTTTCATACTGGCCCCCTGTGGGAATCGAACCCACAACACTGGCGTTGCAAGCGCCATGCTCTACCAACTGAGCTACACGGGTCCTTCCATCTATAATAGTATGCAGTTTCTTAATAGTATGCAGTTTGTTCATGATTGAGTATTGCTCTGTTCAAGTAGGCTGTGATTTTTCTGTGATCTGATAGGGGTGTCAGTGGGCTGACTGTGAACGACTCTGAGAAACTCTGGGTTGAGGTCGGTGATAAAGTAGTCTACAGTACTGCTACCAAGAGATGTACTGTAGGCGTACCTACCAAGGGAGTCACCTCAAAGCCTACCATTGACTATGTACAGATCCAGCGTGCGGCAGAGCTGCAGGAGTTGTGACACGTTTTTGTTGGTTGTTTTGTTATAATTGTGTCTAGCTGGGCATATTGGGGATGAAATGCTGTCACCTCCAAGTATGTGTTTGTCCCCCTGTGTGCTGAGGTTGTCAGGTTCTTGTCCAGTTCTGTTGTTTAGGTCGCCACAGACTAGTACATGTCCCTGGGTCTGGAAATTATTGATCTCCCCCTAGGAGGGAGAAGCTGTCTTCATTAAAGTATGGGGATTCTAGTGGGGGGATATAGGCAGCACACATTTTTCTCTGTTGAGATCATTTCCTTATTCACTTCTAGCCAATGTTTAGGCTCGGACCATTAGGTGTGAGCAGAGCATGCTGAGCATCTGGTGCATCTGGTGCATGCCTCTTAGGTCACAGGATGGGGCTTGGGTGGGTGTATTAGTGGGAGTTCCTCTTTCTCTCTCTCAGACAGGCATTGTCCTCCTCCCCTCTGTCTCCTCTTGCCCCCCGTAATCATCTTCTAACTCATTATCTCTGTAGACCTGATGCTCTCTCTCTGTCTGGAAGTTTATTTTAACATTCACTCTGATGAAGGGCATGCCACAGAGGCAGAGTAATATTCTACATGCACAGAAGTAAAGTGAGAGAACAAAACCAAATGTCTTGATCCTTTGTCTGGCTCTGAAGTGGCGAGAGAGAGACAGGACTGCTGCATGGGCCATGTCATTGAGCTGGCTTGGCTTTGAGACACACAGTAATGACTAGGTCATTGAGATGAGCTCACCCAAATATCTACAGACCCACAAATATACACAGGAGTGTACAAAACATTAAGAACATTGCTCTTTCCATGACATAGACTGACCAGGTGAATCCAGGTGAAAGCTATGATCCCTTATTGATGTCACCTGTTAAATCCACTTCAATCAGTGTATATGAAGTGGAGGAGACAGGTTAAAGAAGGATTTTTAAGCCTTGAGACAATTGAGACATGGATTGTGTATGTGTGCCGTTCAGAGGGTGAATTGGCAAGACAAAAAATATTTAAGTGCCTTTGATTAGGGTATGGTAGCAGGTGCCAGGCGCACCGGTTTGTGTGAAGTACTGCAACGCTGCTGGGTTTTTCACGCTCAACATTTTCCAAATGGTCCACCACCCAAAGGACATCCAGCCAACTTGACACAACTGTGGGAAGCATTGGAGTCAACATGGCCCAGCATCCCTGTGAAATGCTTTCGACGCCTTGTAGAGTCCATGCCCCGACAAATTGAGGATGTTCTGAGGGCAGAAGGGGGGTTGCAACTCAGTATTAGGAACGTATTCTTAATATTTTGTCCACTCAGTGTATGTCCTGTATAAGCAGCCATCTTGTTTCCCTCTCCTCCTCCTCCCTACTCTCTGCTCAGAGATGATGGCTTTCTGTAAGGGCCTGAGGTGTTCTCGTCCAGACAGAGGTGTCCCACAATTGTCTAGACCATCCCGTGAAAAGAGCAGTGATAAAAGTCCTCTCTCCCCCAGTGCATAATGTGACAGTGTAGCCCCCACTTGCTAGTGATTCACCCCTCCCCACCTCATCACCCCCTATGAAATATACATGCCTCCATCCAGGGCGTTTCCTCCCTCTGCAGTTCTCTTGCAGCTAGCCCAACACCGACTCTGAGGCATGCCTACCTTGAGTTTCCACAACCGCTCCATTAATCATTTACATGGATCTGTGGACGGATCTTGTTTTATTCCCTCTCTCCTCTTTTTTGAGAGACTGATTGCAGAACATATGGTAGAGGTTGACACCTTTTTAACCTGATTAAATTAATTGTCATCCCTTGAGCTTTTTATTTATTGTAAAGCAGCCTTAGATCTGTCTAAGTTTTAGATCTTTGGCGTTCAATTAAAGATCTGTAATGAATTTGGCAATATAGATCTCTATATGAAGGCTTACTTTAACAGCTTCTGGTCATGATCTGCATTATAATTGTTTTTCCATGAAGGACCGTTGATCTGATTGGCTGAACCATTCGGATGAGAAGAAGAGTGATAAGGATGTGGGGTTCTATATGAAACACTGTGCTGATGGCTATCAGTTGGTTTCTATATGAAACACTGTGCTGATGGCTATCAGTTGGGTTCTATATGCAACACTGTGCTGATGGCTATCAGTTGGGTTCTATATGCAACACTGTGCTGATGTCTATCAGTTGGGTTCTATATGCAATACTGTGCTGATGTCTATCAGTTGGGTTCTATATGCAACACTGTGCTGATGGCTATCAGTTGAGTTCTTATATGCAACACTTTGTGCTGATGTCTACTCGGTTGGGTTCTATATGCAACACTGTGCTGATGGCTATCAGTTGGGTTCTATATGCAACACTGTGCTGATGGCTATCAGTTGAGTTCTATATGCAACACTGTGCTGATGTCTATCAGTTGGTTTCTATATGAAACACTGTGCTGATGTCTATCAGTTGAGTTCTATATGCAACACTGTGCTGATGTCTATCAGTTGGTTTCTATATGCAACACTGTGCTGATGTCACGGTTAACTAAGCCAGAACCCAGAAGCAGACCAGGACAAGGTACGTAGAGACAAAGGTGAGTGTTTATTAATAGAGTCCGAGTGAAGCTGAATAATCCAGGGAACAGAGCGGGTGGCGTGGATGGGTTGTTGAGGGTGCAGTGGTTGGTCCGGTACTGGCTCGGCAGCCGCCGTACCATCAGGCAGAGGTTGGGTGAAGGTTCCGGGTGAGAGACTGCAGACAGAACAAAACGGAGGGTCAGTACACAGCAAGTCAAAAGGTGCAAAACAACAAAACTAACACTACTGGCTCAGAGACTGATAACGCTGACAAACATACTGTTCATGGCTAACGATCCGCAGGAACTGGATGTGTGGGCCAGAGCCTAAGAAGGGGTGATGATCAGGACCAGGTGTGCAGATTGCTGATGGGATGCAGGTAGCGGAAAACCAGAGCGCTCCCGGAGCGTCCCCGAACCCTCGGGGAAACTGGAGAATACGAGCAGGAACACTAGTCACCAGACAGGACCCGACTCAGACAGCCGGGATCGTCACAGTCCCCTCCGGGAACGCCACCGGGCGGACTCCCGGAGCGCCAGGATGGAGGCGGTAGAAGTCACTGATGAGGTCTGCGTCTAGGACCTGTCGCCGATGAATCAACTCCTCTCTTCAGGGGCCATACCCTCCCAGTCCACGAGATACTGGAGAAACCCCGGCCCCGCCGTCTGGAATCCATGATCGACGCACCGTGTAGGCAGGACCACCTCCGATCATCCGAGGAGGAGGAGGAGGAGGCGGAGGAGGGCAACAGAGGACTGAGGAAGACAGGCTTGAGGCGGGAGACATGAAAGGTGGGATGGACTCTGAGCGTCCTCGGTAGTTTGAGTCGAACTGCCACTGGATTGATCACCTTCTCCACCACAAACGGACCAATGAACTTCGGTAACAACTTCCTAGACTCAGTCCGTAACGGAAGATCCGTGTGGCCAACCAAACCCTATCTCCGATGGTATAGGTGGGAGCGGGAATCCGCGACGATTCGCCTGGAGCTGATACCGGTCCGAACTCTAAGGAGTGCCTTTCTGGCCCGTTGCCAGGTCCGGTGGCAACGCCGGAATGGGCCTGAACAGAAGGCACTGAGAGCTCCTTCTCCTGAGAAGGAAACAGGGGAGGTTGGTAGCCATACAGGCACTGGAAGGGGAGACATCCCAGTGGCAGATGTAGGAAGAGTATTGCTGGGCATACTCAACCCAAGGCAACTGAGAGACCCAGGAGGTGGGGTTGGAAGAGACCAGACAGCGTAACGTTGATTCCATCTTCTGGTTGGCCTCTCCGCCTGACCATTGGATTGGGGGTGAAAACCAGATGTGAGACTGACAGTAGCTCCAATGGCCAAACAGAAGGACTTCCAGACAGCAGAGGTAAACTGAGGACCACGGTCGGAAACGATATCACTGGGCAAACCGTGGACCCTGAAAACCTCCCTAACCAGGACTCGGACGTCTCGAGGCAGAGGGGAAGCTTGGCAATTGGTACAAAGTGGGCGAACTTGCTGAATCTGTCCACGATAGTCAGAACGACCGTGTTCCCCTCAGAAGCGGGCAACCCCGTTGTGGCGAAGTCCAGGGGGCCAGATGCGACCATGGTCGCCGGGGAATAGGAAGGGGGTGAAGTAGTCCAGAGCTGGGTCGATTGGTACTCTTATTCTGGGACACACTGACAGGCAGCAACAAAACCCCGAGTATCCTCGGCCATGGCAGGCCACCAAAAACGTCTGCGAAGAAACGCCATTGTCCGAGCCACGCCAGGGTGACAAGCCATCTTGCTGGCGTGGGACCATTTGAGGACAGCAGGACGAACCGACTCAGGCACAAACAACCGACCGGGTGGACCGTTACGGGACCGGGCTGAGTCCGAAGGCGCCAGCACTTCCTCCTCAATCTTCCAACTGCTCCCCCGACGCAGTTCCGGGGGAGGGATTGTCTCGGTCTTGGACCCACTCCTCCGTCTTGGAGAACATCCGGGAGCCAAGGCGTCTGCTTGCGTTCTTAGATCCAGGTCGGAACGTCAGGGCAAACTTGAATCGTCCGAAAAACAACGCCCACCTGGCCTGACGGGAGTTGAGACGTTTAGCCGATTGCACGTAGCGAAGATCTTGTGGTCAGTCCAGACAATAAACGGTTGCTCCGCCCCTCCAACCAGTGGCGCCACTCCTCCAAGGCAAGTTTCACCGCGAGAAGCTCGGTTACCCACATCGTAATTCCTCTCCGCAGGCGAAAGGCGACGAGAGTAGTAGGCGCAGGGATGGAGTTTACTGTCCGTGGAGCATCGCTGCGACAGGATGGCGCCAACTCCCGCATCAGACGCGTCCACTTCAACGACGAACTGACGGGCGTGTCGGTTGAGAGAGAATCGGTGCGTTGGTGAATCGCCTCTTCAAATCCAGAAACGCTCGATCCGCCTCCGGATTCCACTTGAAGGTCCTGATGCTGAAGTCAAGGCAGTTAACGGAGCGGCCACACGGCTGTAATCCCGGATGAATCTGCGGTAGAAATTCGCGTAAACCCCAAAATCTCTGGAGCTGCAATCTCGTGACAGGCTGGACCCATTCCAGAACCGGCTCTAACCTTCTCCTGGTTCCATCCTAATCTCTCCCCTGGAGATGATGTACCCGAGAAAGGATGTCATGTGTGGGCGTGAAACTCGCACTTCTGCCCTTCACAAACAGGCGATTCTCCAACAATCGCTGCAGAACCCTGCGGACATGCTGGACGTGGTCGGAAGGTTCCTTCGAGAAGATCAGAATGTCATCCAGGTAAACAAACACAAAGAGACCGATCATATCTCTCAGGACGTCGTTCACCATACTCTGGAATACCGCTGGAGCATTGGTCAGTCCAAACGGCATCACCTGATACTGTAGTGACCCATCGGTGTATTGAAACCCGTCAACCACTCGTCCCCCTCTCTGATCCGGACCAGGTGATACGCATTGCGTGGGACTAGCTTGGTGAACACCGTAGCACCCTGTAAGGAGTCGAAGGCAGAACTCATCAAGGCGGCAGGGGATACTGTTGTCTTGACCGTGATGTCATTCAACCCCCGATAATCAATACACGGTCGAAGAGAGCCATCCTTCTTACCCACAAAAGAAGAATCCTGCCCCCAAGGGGTGATGACGAGGGACGAACGAGACCAGCAGCTAGGGGACTCCTTGATGTAGGTCTCCCAACGCCTCACGTTCAGGTACCGGGAGATACTGTAAACCTTCCCTTGGGGTAGACAGCTCCAGGGACCAGGTTGATGGCACAATCATAGTGGTGGGTGGGGAGGAAGTAGACAGAGCCTTCTGCTTATGAAAACTTCCCCAAATCGTGATATGTCTCGGGAACCAGGGACAAATCTGGGGGTTTAGCCTCAATCACCTGACTGGGAACCGAATGGGGGCAGGCAGTCTTGAGACAGTTAGCATGACAATCAAGGCTCCAACTCGTTACCTTGCCCGTCACCCAATCGAACGTGGGATTGTGTTTCCCTTCAGCCAGGGGGTATCCAAGGACCAGAGGAACATGGGAAGACGGCAGAATGAAGAATGAAATCATCTCAGAATGATTCCCCGACAACGCATCTTAACCGGGTTCAGTCCTCATCGTGATACGTGCCAGACTACTGCCGTTCAGGAGTGGTAGAAGACTTCAATGGCTTCCGGCAATTGCTCGCTTGAAAGCCCCAGCTGTTCCACCAACTCGGCATCTAGAAAGCTTCCATCGGCACCTGAATCGAGTAAAAGCGTTAATCGCTAAGCTCTGATTCCTGTTCATAAGGGTAGCGGAAACCGGGTCTGACAGAGGTATTGAGAGGTCGGGAACTGGCTCGCTAAAAGTCCTCCCAACTTTAGCGAGCACGCAGTTTGACGGACCCGACTGGAACCTGAGAAGCTGATCGGTTGGACGGAACCCATTGCTTCTCCCTCCTTCGCTCTCGGACTCGATTATCCACCCGAATAGACTAAAGCTACCAAGCTGTCCAGGTCACTAGGCTCCGGAGGTAGAGATCAACTCATCCTTGAGCTGCTCCGACAGACCCTGGTAAAAGGCCGCTTGCAGAGACTCCTGTTCCACCCACTCTCCACAGCCAACGTCTTGAACTCGATCACGAAGTCGGCCCACGCTGCGAGTTCCTTGGCGAGCGAAAACAGGCGCCTAGCTGCGTCCCTCCCTCGGACGGAATGGTCGAAGAGCTTCCTCATCGCGGCCGTGAACCCTGGTATGAAGCCATGCAGGGATCCTGTCGTTCCCAAACGGCTGAAGCCCACTCCAGCGCTCGACCACGCAGCAACTCAATCACAAAGGCTATCCCTAGCCTTGTCTGGCAGCATAAGAGTAGGGCTGTAGATCGAACACTAGTCCACACTGCATAAGGGAAGGAAACGGCATCTTCCCAGCTTTCTCCTCATACTTATCCGGCGTCGGAACCTTGGGCTCACGGATGGACACAGCTTCAGAAGCGGCAGGCGAGATGGGTGAAACCGGTAGTGGATCCTCCACCGGACACTTGCGTTGGTTCTGGACCTCCGTCAGACCGGTAGAAAGGTTCCGAACTGACAACGCGATCTCCTGTAGTACCGTTGCTATGATGGCCCAACATCTTCTCCTGCTGGGTAATAGCATGGCGAACAGAGTCCAGGTCCGCTGGGTTCATTACTGGCCGGATCGTTCTGTCACGGTTAACTAAGCCAGAACCCAGAAGCAGACCAGGACAAGGTACGTAGAGACAAAGGTGAGTGTTTATTAATAGAGTCCGAAAGTGAAGCTGAATAATCAGGGAACAGAGCGGGTGGCGGGATGGGTTGTTGAGGGTGCAGTGGTTGGTCCCGGTACTGGCTGGGCAGCCGCCACCATCAGGCAGAGGTTGGGTGAAGGTTCCGGGTGAGAGACTGCAGACAGAACAAAAACGGAGGTCAGTACACAGCAAAGTCAAAAAGGTGCAAATACAACAAAACTAACACTACTGGCTCAGAGACTGATACGCTTGACAAACATACTGTTCATGGCTAACCATCCGGCAGGGAACTGGATGTTGGGCCAGAGCCTAAGAAGGGTGATGATCAGGACCAGGTGTGCAGATTGCTGATGGGATGCAGGTGCGGAAAACCAGAGCGCTCCCGGAGCGTTCCCCGAACCCTCGGGAAACTGGAGAATACGAGCAGGAACACTAGTCACCAGACAGGATCCGACTCAGACAGCCGGGATCGTCACA
>NW_025536829.1:0-48652 GCF_020615455.1 Coregonus clupeaformis
CTTAACAATAACAAGTATCTATGCAGCAATACCAACACACTTAACAACAACAATAACAGTATATATGCTGCAATACCTTAACACACTTAACAACAACAATAACAAGTATCTATGCTGCAATACCAACACACTTAACAACAACAAGTATCTATGCTGCAATACCAACACACTTAACAACAACAAGTATCTATGCTGCAATACCAACACACTTAACAATAACAAGTATCTATGCTGCAATACCAACACACTTAACAACAACAAGTATCTATGCTGCAATACCAACACACTTAACAACAACAATAACGAGTATCTATGCTGCAATACCAACACACTTAACAACAATAACAAGTATCTATGCTGAAATACCAACACACTTAACAACAATAACAAGTATCTATGCTGCAATACCAACACACTTTACAACAATAACAAGTATATATGCTGCAATACCAACACACTTAACAATAACAAGTATATATGCTGCAATACCAACACACTTAACAACAACAACAAGTATCTATGCTGCAATACCAACACACTTAACAACAACAAGTATCTATGCTGCAATACCAACACACTTAACAACAACAAGTATCTATGCTGCAATACCAACACACTTAAACAACAACAAGTATCTATGCTGCAATACCAACACACTTAAAACAACAACAAGTATCTATGCTGCAATACCAACACACTTAACAACAACAAGTATCTATGCTGCAATACCAACACACTTAACAACAACAACAAGTATCTATGCTGCAATACCAACACACTTAACAACAACAACAAGTATCTATGCTGCAATACCAACACACTTAACAACAACAAGTATCTATGCTGCAATACCAACACACTTAACAACAACAACAAGTATCTATGCTGCAATACCAACACACTTAACAACAACAACAAGTATCTATGCTGCAATACCAACACACTTAACAACAATAACAAGTATCTATGCTGCAATACCAACACACTTAACAACAATAACAAGTATCTATGCTGCAATACCAACACACTTAACAACAACAAGTATCTATGCTGCAATACCAACACACTTAACAACAACAACAAGTATCTATGCTGCAATACCAACACACTTAACAACAATAACAAGTATCTATGCTGCAATACCAACACACTTAACAACAACAACAAGTATCTATGCTGCAATACCAACACACTTAACAACAAACAAGTATATATGCTGCAATACCAACACACTTAACAACAATAACAAGTATCTATGCTGCAATACCAACACACTTAACCAACAACAACAAGTATCTATGCTGCAATACCAACACACTTAACAACAACAACAAGTATCTATGCTGCAATACCAACACACTTAACAACAATAACAAGTATCTATGCTGCAATACCAACACACTTAACAACAACAACAAGTATCTATGCTGCAATACCAACACACTTAACAACAATAACAAGTATCTATGCTGCAATACCAACACACTTAACAACAATAACAAGTATCTATGCTGCAATACCAACACACTTAACAACAATAACAAGTATCTATGCTGCAATACCAACACACTTAACAACAACAAGTATCTATGCTGCAATACCAACACACTTAACAACAATAACAAGTATCTATGCTGAAATACCAACACACTTAACAACAATAACAAGTATCTATGCTGCAATACCAACACACTTAACAACAATAACAAGTATCTATGCTGCAATACCAACACACTTAACAACAATAACAAGTATCTATGCTGCAATACCAACACACTTAACAACAACAACAAGTATCTATGCTGCAATACCAACATACTTAACAACAACAACAAGTATCTATGCTGCAATACCAACACACTTAACAACAATAACAAGTATCTATGCTGCAATACCAACACACTTAACAACAACAACAAGTATCTATGCTGCAATACCAACACACTTAACAATAACAAGTATCTATGCAGCAATACCAACACACTTAACAACAACAATAACGAGTATATATGCTGCAATACCAACACACTTAACAACAACAACAAGTATATATGCTGCAATACCAACACACTTAACAACAATAACAAGTATCTATGCTGCAATACCAACATACTTAACAACAACAACAAGTATCTATGCTGCAATACCAACACACTTAACAACAACAATAACAAGTATCTATGCTGCAATACCAACACACTTAACAACAACAAGTATCTATGCTGCAATACCAACACACTTAACAACAACAAGTATCTATGCTGCAATACCAACACACTTAACAATAACAAGTATCTATGCTGCAATACCAACACACTTAACAACAACAAGTATCTATGCTGCAATACCAACACACTTAACAACAACAATAACGAGTATCTATGCTGCAATACCAACACACTTAACAACAACAAGTATCTATGCTGCAAATACCAACACACTTAACAACAATAACAAGTATCTATGCTGCAATACCAACACACTTAACAACAATAACAAGTATCTATGCTGCAATACCAACACACTTAACAACAATAACAAGTATATATGCTGCAATACCAACACACTTAACAACAACAATAACAAGTATCTATGCTGCAATACCAACACACTTAACAACTAACAAGTATCTATGCTGCAATACCAACACACTTAACAACTAACAAGTATCTATGCTGCAATACCAACACACTTAACAACAACAACAAGTATCTATGCTGCAATACCAACACACTTAACAACAACAACAAGTATCTATGCTGCAATACCAACACACTTAACAACAACAAGTATCTATGCTGCAATACCAACACACTTAACAACAACAACAAGTATCTATGCTGCAATACCAACACACTTAACAACAACAACAAGTATCTATGCTGCAATACCAACACACTTAACAACAACAAGTATCTATGCTGCAATACCAACACACTTAACAACAATAACAAGTATCTATGCTGCAATACCAACACACTTAACAACAACAACAAGTATCTATGCTGCAATACCAACACACTTAACAACAATAACAAGTATCTATGCTGCAATACCAACACACTTAACAACAATAACAAGTATCTATGCTGCAATACCAACACACTTAACAACAACAAGTATCTATGCTGCAATACCAACACACTTAACAACAACAACAAGTATCTATGCTGCAATACCAACACACTTAACAACAATAACAAGTATCTATGCTGCAATACCAACACACTTAACAACAACAACAAGTATCTATGCTGCAATACCAACACACTTAAAACAACAACAAGTATATATGCTGCAATACCAACACACTTAACAATAACAACAAGTATCTATGCTGCAATACCAACACACTTAACAACAACAACAAGTATCTATGCTGCAATACCAACACACTTAACAACAACAACAAGTATCTATGCTGCAATACCAACACACTTAACAACAATAACAAGTATCTATGCTGCAAATACCAACACACTTAACAACAACAACAAGTATCTATGCTGCAATACCAACACACTTAACAACAACAACAAGTATCTATGCTGCAATACCAACACACTTAACAACAAAACAAGTATATATGCTGCAATACCAACACACTTAACAACAATAACAAGTATCTATGCTGCAATACCAACACACTTAACAACAACAAGTATCTATGCTGCAATACCAACACACTTAACAACAATAACAAGTATCTATGCTGCAATACCAACACACTTAACAACAATAACAAGTATCTATGCTGCAATACCAACACACTTAACAACAACAACAAGTATCTATGCTGCAATACCAACACACTTAACAACAATAACAAGTATCTATGCTGCAATACCAACACACTTAACAACAACAACAAGTATCTATGCTGCAATACCAACACACTTAACAACAACAACAAGTATCTATGCTGCAATACCAACACACTTAACAACAACAACAAGTATCTATGCTGCAATACCAACACACTTAACAACAACAACAAGTATCTATGCTGCAATACCAACACACTTAACAACAATAACAAGTATCTATGCGCAATACCAACACACTTAACAACAATAACAAGTATCTATGCTGCAATACCAACACACTTAACAACAACAACAAGTATCTATGCTGCAATACCAACACACTTAACAACAACAACAAGTATCTATGCTGCAATACCAACACACTTAACAACAATAACAAGTATCTATGCTGCAATACCAACACACTTAACAACAATAACAAGTATCTATGCTGCAATACCAACACACTTAACAACAACAACAAGTATCTATGCTGCAATACCAACACACTTAACAACAACAACAAGTATCTATGCTGCAATACCAACACACTTAACAACAATAACAAGTATCAATGCTGCAATACCAACACACTTAACAACAATAACAAGTATCTATGCTGCAATACCAACACACTTAACAACAACAATAACAAGTATCTATGCTGCAATACCAACACACTTAACAATAACAAGTATCTATGCAGCAATACCAACACACTTAACAACAACAATAACGAGTATATATGCTGCAATACCAACACACTTAACAACAACAATAACAAGTATCTATGCTGCAATACCAACACACTTAACAACAACAAGTATCTATGCTGCAATACCAACACACTTAACAACAACAAGTATCTATGCTGCAATACCAACACACTTAACAATAACAAGTATCTATGCTGCAATACCAACACACTTAACAACAACAAGTATCTATGCTGCAATACCAACACACTTAACAACAACAAAAAGTATCTATGCTGCAATACCAACACACTTAACAACAATAACAAGTATCTATGCTGAAATACCAACACACTTAACAACAATAACAAGTATCTATGCTGCAATACCAACACACTTACAACAATAACAAGTATATATGCTGCAATACCAACACACTTAACAATAACAAGTATCTATGCTGCAATACCAACACACTTAACAACAACAATAACGAAGTATCTATGCTGCAATACCAACACACTTAACAACAACAAGTATCTATGCTGCAATACCAACACACTTAACAACAACAAGTATCTATGCTGCAATACCAACACACTTAACAACAACAACAAGTATCTATGCTGCAATACCAACACACTTAACAACAACAACAAGTATCTATGCTGCAATACCAACACACTTAACAACAACAAGTATCTATGCTGCAATACCAACACACTTAACAACAACAACAAGTATCTATGCTGCAATACCAACACACTTAACAACAACAACAAGTATCTATGCTGCAATACCAACACACTTAACAACAACAAGTATCTATGCTGCAATACCAACACACTTAACAACAACAACAAGTATCTAGGCTGCAATACCAACACACTTAACAACAACAACAAGTATCTATGCTGCAATACCAACACACTTAACAACAATAACAAGTATCTATGCTGCAATACCAACACACTTAACAACAATAACAAGTATCTATGCTGCAATACCAACACACTTAACAACAACAAGTATCTATGCTGCAATACCAACACACTTAACAACAACAACAAGTATCTATGCTGCAATACCAACACACTTAACAACAATAACAAGTATCTATGCTGCAATACCAACACACTTAACAACAACAACAAGTATCTATGCTGCAATACCAACACACTTAACAACAACAAGTATATATGCTGCAATACCAACACACTTAACAATAACAACAAGTATCTATGCTGCAATACCAACACACTTAACAACAACAACAAGTATCTATGCTGCAATACCAACACACTTAACAACAACAACAAGTATCTATGCTGCAATACCAACACACTTAACAACAATAACAAGTATCTATGCTGAAATACCAACACACTTAACAACAACAACAAGTATCTATGCTGCAATACCAACACACTTAACAACAATAACAAGTATCTATGCTGCAATACCAACACACTTAACAACAATAACAAGTATCTATGCTGCAATACCAACACACTTAACAACAACAACAAGTATCTATGCTGCAATACCAACACACTTAACAACAAAACAAGTATCTATGCTGCAATACCAACACACTTAACAACAATAACAAGTATCTATGCTGAAATACCAACACACTTAACAACAATAACAAGTATCTATGCTGCAATACCAACACACTTAACAACAATAACAAGTATCTATGCTGCAATACCAACACACTTAACAACAATAACAAGTATCTATGCTGCAATACCAACACACTTAACAACAACAACAAGTATCTATGCTGCAATACCAACATACTTAATAACAACAACAACAAGTATCTATGCTGCAATACCAACACACTTAACAACAACAACAAGTATCTATGCTGCAATACCAACACACTTAACAACAACAACAAGTATCTATGCTGCAATACCAACACACTTAACAATAACAAGTATCTATGCAGCAATACCAACACACTTAACAACAACAATAACGAGTATATATGCTGCAATACCAACACACTTAACAACAACAATAACGAGTATATATGCTGCAATACCAACACACTTAACAACAATAACAAGTATCAATGCTGCAATACCAACACACTTAACAATAACAACAAGTATCTATGCTGCAATACCAACACACTTAACAACAACAATAACAAGTATCTATGCTGCAATACCAACACACTTAACAACAACAAGTATCTATGCTGCAATACCAACACACTTAACAACAACAAGTATCTATGCTGCAATACCAACACACTTAACAATAACAAGTATCTATGCTGCAATACCAACACACTTAACAACAACAAGTATCTATGCTGCAATACCAACACACTTAACAACAACAATAACGAGTATCTATGCTGCAATACCAACACACTTAACAACAATAACAAGTATCTATGCTGAAATACCAACACACTTAACAACAATAACAAGTATCTATGCTGCAATACCAACACACTTTACAACAATAACAAGTATATATGCTGCAATACCAACACACTTAACAATAACAAGTATATATGCTGCAATACCAACACACTTAACAACAACAATAACAAGTATCTATGCTGCAATACCAACACACTTAACAACAACAAGTATCTATGCTGCAATACCAACACACTTAACAACAACAAGTATCTATGCTGCAATACCAACACACTTAACAACAACAACAAGTATCTATGCTGCAATACCAACACACTTAACAACAACAACAAGTATCTATGCTGCAATACCAACACACTTAACAACAACAAGTATCTATGCTGCAATACCAACACACTTAACAACAACAACAAGTATCTATGCTGCAATACCAACACACTTAACAACAACAACAAGTATCTATGCTGCAATACCAACACACTTAACAACAACAAGTATCTATGCTGCAATACCAACACACTTAACAACAACAACAAGTATCTATGCTGCAATACCAACACACTTAACAACAACAACAAGTATCTATGCTGCAATACCAACACACTTAACAACAATAACAAGTATCTATGCTGCAATACCAACACACTTAACAACAATAACAAGTATCTATGCTGCAATACCAACACACTTAACAACAACAAGTATATATGCTGCAATACCAACACACTTAACAACAACAACAAGTATCTATGCTGCAATACCAACACACTTAACAACAATAACAAGTATCTATGCTGCAATACCAACACACTTAACAACAACAACAAGTATCTATGCTGCAATACCAACACACTTAACAACAACAAGTATATATGCTGCAATACCAACACACTTAACAATAACAACAAGTATCTATGCTGCAATACCAACACACTTAACAACAACAACAAGTATCTATGCTGCAATACCAACACACTTAACAACAACAACAAGTATCTATGCTGCAATACCAACACACTTAACAACAATAACGAGTATCTATGCTGAAATACCAACACACTTAACAACAACAACAAGTATCTATGCTGCAATACCAACACACTTAACAACAATAACAAGTATCTATGCTGAAATACCAACACACTTAACAACAATAACAAGTATATATGCTGCAATACCAACACACTTAACAACAACAACAAGTATCTATGCTGCAATACCAACACACTTAACAACAACAAGTATCTATGCTGCAATACCAACACACTTAACAACAATAACAAGTATCTATGCTGAAATACCAACACACTTAACAACAATAACAAGTATCTATGCTGCAATACCAACACACTTAACAACAATAACAAGTATCTATGCTGCAATACCAACACACTTAACAACAATAACAAGTATCTATGCTGCAATACCAACACACTTAACAACAACAACAAGTATCTATGCTGCAATACCAACATACTTAACAACAACAACAACAAGTATCTATGCTGCAATACCAACACACTTAACAACAACAACAAGTATCTATGCTGCAATACCAACACACTTAACAACAACAACAAGTATCTATGCTGCAATACCAACACACTTAACAACAATAACAAGTATCTATGCTGAAATACCAACACACTTAACAACAATAACAAGTATCTATGCTGCAATACCAACACACTTAACAACAACAACAAGTATCTATGCTGCAATACCAACACACTTAACAACAACAACAAGTATCTATGCTGCAATACCAACACACTTAACAACAATAACAAGTATCTATGCTGCAATACCAACACACTTAACAACAATAACAAGTATCTATGCTGCAATACCAACACACTTAACAACAATAACAAGTATCTATGCTGCAATACCAACACACTTAACAACAACAACAAGTATCTATGCTGCAATACCAACACACTTAACAACAATAACAAGTATCTATGCTGCAATACCAACACACTTAACAACAATAACAAGTATCTATGCTGCAATACCAACACACTTAACAACAACAACAAGTATCTATGCTGCAATACCAACACACTTAACAACAATAACAAGTATCTATGCTGCAATACCAACACACTTAAAACAATAACAAGTATCTATGCTGCAATACCAACACACTTAACAACAACAAGTATCTATGCTGCAATACCAACACACTTAACAACAATAACAAGTATCTATGCTGCAATACCAACACACTTAACAACAATAACAAGTATCTATGCTGCAATACCAACACACTTAACAACAATAACAAGTATCTATGCTGCAATACCAACACACTTAACAACAATAACAAGTATCTATGCTGCAATACCAACACACTTAACAACAATAACAAGTATCTATGCTGCAATACCAACACACTTAACAATAACAAGTATCTATGCTGCAATACCAACACACTTAACAACAATAACAAGTATCTATGCTGCAATACCAACACACTTAACAACAATAACAAGTATATATGCTGCAATACCAACACACTTAACAATAACAAGTATATATGCTGCAATACCAACACACTTAACAACAATAACAAGTATCTATGCTGCAATACCAACACACTTTACAACAATAACAAGTATCTATGCTGCAATACCAACACACTTTACAACAATAACAAGTATCTATGCTGCAATACCAACACACTTGACAACAATAACAAGTATATATGCTGCAATACCAACACACTTAACAACAATAACAAGTATCTATGCTGCAATACCAACACACTTAACAACAATAACAAGTATCAATGCTGCAATACCAACACACTTAACAACAATAACAAGTATCTATGCTGCAATACCAACACACTTAACAACAACAATAACAAGTATCTATGCTGCAATACCAACACACTTAACAATAACAAGTATCTATGCTGCAATACCAACACACTTAACAACAACAATAACAAGTATCTATGCTGCAATACCAACACACTTAACAACAACAATAACAAGTATCTATGCTGCAATACCAACACACTTAACAACAACAAGTATCTATGCTGCAATACCAACACACTTAACAACAACAAGTATCTATGCTGCAATACCAACACACTTAACAACAACAAGTATCTATGCTGCAATACCAACACACTTAACAACAACAAGTATCTATGCTGCAATACCAACACACTTAACAACAACAAGTATCTATGCTGCAATACCAACACACTTAACAACAACAAGTATCTATGCTGCAATACCAACACACTTAACAACAATAACAAGTATCTATGCTGCAATACCAACACACTTAACAACAACAACAAGTATATATGCTGCAATACCAACACACTTAACAACAACAAGTATCTATGCTGCAATACCAACACACTTAACAACAACAACAAGTATCTATGCTGCAATACCAACACACTTAACAACAACAACAAGTATCTATGCTGCAATACCAACACACTTAACAACAACAAGTATCTATGCTGCAATACCAACACACTTAACAACAACAACAAGTATCTATGCTGCAATACCAACACACTTAACAACAACAACAAGTATCTATGCTGCAATACCAACACACTTAACAACAACAAGTATCTATGCTGCAATACCAACACACTTAACAACAACAACAAGTATCTATGCTGCAATACCAACACACTTAACAACAATAACAAGTATCTATGCTGCAATACCAACACACTTAACAACAATAACAAGTATCTATGCTGCAATACCAACACACTTAACAACAACAACAAGTATCTATGCTGCAATACCAACACACTTAACAACAACAAGTATCTATGCTGCAATACCAACACACTTAACAACAATAACAAGTATCTATGCTGAAATACCAACACACTTAACAACAATAACAAGTATCTATGCTGCAATACCAACACACTTAACAACAATAACAAGTATCTATGCTGCAATACCAACACACTTAACAACAATAACAAGTATCTATGCTGCAATACCAACACACTTAACAACAACAACAAGTATCTATGCTGCAATACCAACATACTTAACAACAACAACAACAAGTATCTATGCTGCAATACCAACACACTTAACAACAACAACAAGTATCTATGCTGCAATACCAACACACTTAACAACAACAACAAGTATCTATGCTGCAATACCAACACACTTAACAATAACAAGTATCTATGCAGCAATACCAACACACTTAACAACAACAATAACGAGTATATATGCTGCAATACCAACACACTTAACAACAACAATAACGAGTATATATGCTGCAATACCAACACACTTAACAACAATAACAAGTATCAATGCTGCAATACCAACACACTTAACAATAACAACAAGTATCTATGCTGCAATACCAACACACTTAACAACAACAAGTATCTATGCTGCAATACCAACACACTTAACAACAACAAGTATCTATGCTGCAATACCAACACACTTAACAATAACAAGTATCTATGCTGCAATACCAACACACTTAACAACAACAAGTATCTATGCTGCAATACCAACACACTTAACAACAACAATAACAAGTATCTATGCTGCAATACCAACACACTTAACAACAATAACAAGTATCTATGCTGCAAATACCAACACACTTAACAACAATAACAAGTATCTATGCTGCAATACCAACACACTTTACAACAATAACAAGTATCTATGCTGCAATACCAACACACTTAACAATAACAAGTATATATGCTGCAATACCAACACACTTAACAACAACAATAACGAGTATCTATGCTGCAATACCAACACACTTAACAACAACAAGTATCTATGCTGCAATACCAACACACTTAACAACTAACAAGTATCTATGCTGCAATACCAACACACTTAACAACAAAACAAGTATCTATGCTGCAATACCAACACACTTAACAACAACAACAAGTATCTATGCTGCAATACCAACACACTTAACAACAACAAGTATCTATGCTGCAATACCAACACACTTAACAACAACAACAAGTATCTATGCTGCAATACCAACACACTTAACAACAACAACAAGTATCTATGCTGCAATACCAACACACTTAACAACAACAAGTATCTATGCTGCAATACCAACACACTTAACAACAACAACAAGTATCTATGCTGCAATACCAACACACTTAACAACAACAACAAGTATCTATGCTGCAATACCAACACACTTAACAACAATAACAAGTATCTATGCTGCAATACCAACACACTTAACAACAATAACAAGTATCTATGCTGCAATACCAACACACTTAACAACAACAAGTATCTATGCTGCAATACCAACACACTTAACAATAACAACAAGTATCTATGCTGCAATACCAACACACTTAACAACAATAACAAGTATCTATGCTGCAATACCAACACACTTAACAACAACAACAAGTATCTATGCTGCAATACCAACACACTTAACAACAACAAGTATATATGCTGCAATACCAACACACTTAACAACAACAACAAGTATCTATGCTGCAATACCAACACACTTAACAACAACAACAAGTATCTATGCTGCAATACCAACACACTTAACAACAACAACAAGTATCTATGCTGCAATACCAACACACTTAACAACAATAACAAGTATCTATGCTGAAATACCAACACACTTAACAACAACAACAAGTATCTATGCTGCAATACCAACACACTTAACAACAATAACAAGTATCTATGCTGAAATACCAACACACTTAACAACAATAACAAGTATCTATGCTGCAATACCAACACACTTAACAACAACAACAAGTATCTATGCTGCAATACCAACACACTTAACAACAACAAGTATCTATGCTGCAATACCAACACACTTAACAACAATAACAAGTATCTATGCTGAAATACCAACACACTTAACAACAATAACAAGTATCTATGCTGCAATACCAACACACTTAACAACAACAACAAGTATCTATGCTGCAATACCAACACACTTAACAACAACAACAAGTATCTATGCTGCAATACCAACACACTTAACAACAATAACAAGTATCTATGCTGCAATACCAACACACTTAACAACAATAACAAGTATCTATGCTGCAATACCAACACACTTAACAACAACAAGTATATATGCTGCAATACCAACACACTTAACAACAACAACAAGTATCTATGCTGCAAATACCAACACACTTAACAACAATAACAAGTATCTATGCTGCAATACCAACACACTTAACAACAACAACAAGTATCTATGCTGCAATACCAACACACTTAACAACAACAAGTATCTATGCTGCAATACCAACACACTTAACAACAACAACAAGTATCTATGCTGCAATACCAACACACTTAACAACAACAACAAGTATCTATGCTGCAATACCAACACACTTAACAACAACAACAAGTATCTATGCTGCAATACCAACACACTTAACAACAATAACAAGTATCTATGCTGCAAATACCAACACACTTAACAACAACAACAAGTATCTATGCTGCAATACCAACACACTTAACAACAAAACAAGTATCTATGCTGCAAATACCAACACACTTAACAACAATAACAAGTATCTATGCTGCAATACCAACACACTTAACAACAACAACAAGTATCTATGCTGCAATACCAACACACTTAACAACAACAAGTATCTATGCTGCAATACCAACACACTTAACAACAATAACAAGTATCTATGCTGCAATACCAACACACTTAACAACAATAACAAGTATCTATGCTGCAATACCAACACACTTAACAACAATAACAAGTATCTATGCTGCAATACCAACACACTTAACAACAATAACAAGTATCTATGCTGCAATACCAACACACTTAACAACAACAACAAGTATCTATGCTGCAATACCAACATACTAAAAACAACAACAAGTATCTATGCTGCAATACCAACACACTTAACAACAATAACAAGTATCTATGCTGCAATACCAACACACTTAACAACAATAACAAGTATCTATGCTGCAAATACCAACACACTTAACAACAATAACAAGTATCTATGCTGCAATACCAACACACTTAACAACAACAACAAGTATCTATGCTGCAATACCAACACACTTAACAACAACAACAAGTATCTATGCTGCAATACCAACACACTTAACAACAATAACAAGTATCTATGCTGCAATACCAACACACTTAACAACAATAACAAGTATCTATGCTGCAATACCAACACACTTAACAACAATAACAAGTATCTATGCTGCAATACCAACACACTTAACAACAACAACAAGTATCTATGCTGCAATACCAACACACTTAACAACAATAACAAGTATCTATGCTGCAATACCAACACACTTAACAACAATAACAAGTATCTATGCTGCAATACCAACACACTTAACAACAATAACAAGTATCTATGCTGCAATACCAACACACTTAACAACAATAACAAGTATCTATGCTGCAATACCAACACACTTAACAACAATAACAACAAGTACCTATGCTGCAATACCAACACACTTAACAACAACAGGTATATATGCTGCAATACCAACACACTTAACAACAATAACAAGTATCTATGCTGCAATACCAACACACTTAACAACAAAAACATTTATCTATGCTGCAATACCAACACACTTAACAACAATAACAAGTATCTATGCTGCAATACCAACACACTTAACAACAATAACAAGTATCTATGCTGCAATACCAACACACTTAACAACAATAACAAGTATCTATGCTGCAATACCAACACACTTAACAATAACAAGTATCTATGCTGCAATACCAACACACTTAACAACAATAACAAGTATCTATGCTGCAATACCAACACACTTAACAACAATAACAAGTATCTATGCTGCAATACCAACACACTTAACAATAACAAGTATCTATGCTGCAATACCAACACACTTAACAACAATAACAAGTATCTATGCTGCAATACCAACACACTTTACAACAATAACAAGTATATATGCTGCAATACCAACACACTTTACAACAATAACAAGTATCTATGCTGCAATACCAACACACTGAACAATAACAAGTATATATGCTGCAATACCAACACACTTAACAACAATAACAAGTATCTATGCTGCAATACCAACACACTTAACAACAATAACAAGTATCAATGCTGCAATACCAACACACTTAACAACAATAACAAGTATCTATGCTGCAATACCAACACACTTAACAACAACAATAACAAGTATCTATGCTGCAATACCAACACACTTAACAATAACAAGTATCTATGCAGCAATACCAACACACTTAACAACAACAATAACGGATCTATGCTGCAATACCAACACACTTAACAACAACAAAACAAGTATCTATGCTGCAATACCAACACACTTAACAACAACAAGTATCTATGCTGCAATACCAACACACTTAACAACAACAAGTATCTATGCTGCAATACCAACACACTTAACAACAACAAGTATCTATGCTGCAATACCAACACACTTAACAACAACAAGTATCTATGCTGCAATACCAACACACTTAACAACAACAAAACAAGTATCTATGCTGCAATACCAACACACTTAACAACAATAACAAGTATCTATGCTGCAAATACCAACACACTTAACAACAATAACAAGTATCTATGCTGCAATACCAACACACTTAACAACAATAACAAGTATATATGCTGCAATACCAACACACTTAACAACAATAACAAGTATATATGCTGCAATACCAACACACTTAACAACAACAACAAGTATCTATGCTGCAATACCAACACACTTAACAACAACAACAAGTATCTATGCTGCAATACCAACACACTTAACAACAACAAGTATCTATGCTGCAATACCAACACACTTAACAACAACAACAAGTATCTATGCTGCAATACCAACACACTTAACAACAACAACAAGTATCTATGCTGCAATACCAACACACTTAACAACAACAAGTATCTATGCTGCAATACCAACACACTTAACAACAACAACAAGTATCTATGCTGCAATACCAACACACTTAACAACAACAACAAGTATCTATGCTGCAATACCAACACACTTAACAACAATAACAAGTATCTATGCTGCAATACCAACACACTTAACAACAATAACAAGTATCTATGCTGCAATACCAACACACTTAACAACAACAAGTATATATGCTGCAATACCAACACACTTAACAACAACAACAAGTATCTATGCTGCAATACCAACACACTTAACAACAATAACAAGTATCTATGCTGCAATACCAACACACTTAACAACAACAACAAGTATCTATGCTGCAATACCAACACACTTAACAACTAACAAGTATATATGCTGCAATACCAACACACTTAACAATAACAACAAGTATCTATGCTGCAATACCAACACACTTAACAACAACAACAAGTATCTATGCTGCAATACCAACACACTTAACAACAACAACAAGTATCTATGCTGCAATACCAACACACTTAACAACAATAACAAGTATCTATGCTGAAATACCAACACACTTAACAACAACAACAAGTATCTATGCTGCAATACCAACACACTTAACAACAATAACAAGTATCTATGCTGCAAATACCAACACACTTAACAACAATAACAAGTATATATGCTGCAATACCAACACACTTAACAACAACAACAAGTATCTATGCTGCAATACCAACACACTTAACAACAACAAGTATCTATGCTGCAATACCAACACACTTAACAACAATAACAAGTATCTATGCTGCAAATACCAACACACTTAACAACAATAACAAGTATCTATGCTGCAATACCAACACACTTAACAACAATAACAAGTATCTATGCTGCAATACCAACACACTTAACAACAATAACAAGTATCTATGCTGCAATACCAACACACTTAACAACAACAACAAGTATCTATGCTGCAATACCAACACACTTAACAACAACAACAACAAGTATCTATGCTGCAATACCAACACACTTAACAACAACAACAAGTATCTATGCTGCAATACCAACACACTTAACAACAACAACAAGTATCTATGCTGCAATACCAACACACTTAACAATAACAAGTATCTATGCAGCAATACCAACACACTTAACAACAACAAAAGAGTATCTATGCTGCAATACCAACACACTTAACAACAACAATAACGAGTATATATGCTGCAATACCAACACACTTAACAACAATAACAAGTATCAATGCTGCAATACCAACACACTTAACAATAACAACAAGTATCTATGCTGCAATACCAACACACTTAACAACAACAAAACAAGTATCTATGCTGCAATACCAACACACTTAACAACAACAAGTATCTATGCTGCAATACCAACACACTTAACAACAACAAGTATCTATGCTGCAATACCAACACACTTAACAATAACAAGTATCTATGCTGCAATACCAACACACTTAACAACAACAAGTATCTATGCTGCAATACCAACACACTTAACAACAACAATAACAAGTATCTATGCTGCAATACCAACACACTTAACAACAACAACAAGTATCTATGCTGCAATACCAACACACTTAACAACAACAACAAGTATCTATGCTGCAATACCAACACACTTTACAACAATAACAAGTATATATGCTGCAATACCAACACACTTAACAACAACAAGTATAATGCTGCAATACCAACACACTTAACAACAACAATAACAAGTATCTATGCTGCAATACCAACACACTTAACAACTAACAAGTATCTATGCTGCAATACCAACACACTTAACAACAACAAGTATCTATGCTGCAATACCAACACACTTAACAACAACAACAAGTATCTATGCTGCAATACCAACACACTTAACAACAACAACAAGTATCTATGCTGCAATACCAACACACTTAACAACAACAAGTATCTATGCTGCAATACCAACACACTTAACAACAACAACAAGTATCTATGCTGCAATACCAACACACTTAACAACAACAACAAGTATCTATGCTGCAATACCAACACACTTAACAACAACAAGTATCTATGCTGCAATACCAACACACTTAACAACAACAACAAGTATCTATGCTGCAATACCAACACACTTAACAACAACAACAAGTATCTATGCTGCAATACCAACACACTTAACAACAACAAGTATCTATGCTGCAATACCAACACACTTAACAACAACACGTATCTATGCTGCAATACCAACACACTTAACAACAACAAGTATATATGCTGCAATACCAACACACTTAACAATAATAACACGTATCTATGCTGCAATACCAACACACTTAACAATAATAACACGTATCTATGCTGCAATACCAACACACTTAACAATAACAAGTATATATGCTGCAATACCAACACACTTAACAACAACAAGTATATATGCTGCAATACCAACACACTTAACAACAACAACAAGTATCTATGCTGCAATACCAACACACTTAACAACAACAACAAGTATCTATGCTGCAATACCAACACACTTAACAACAACAACAAGTATCTATGCTGCAATACCAACACACTTAACAACAATAACAAGTATCTATGCTGAAATACCAACACACTTAACAACAACAACAAGTATCTATGCTGCAATACCAACACACTTAACAACAATAACAAGTATCTATGCTGAAATACCAACACACTTAACAACAATAACAAGTATATATGCTGCAATACCAACACACTTAACAACAACAACAAGTATCTATGCTGCAATACCAACACACTTAACAACAACAAGTATCTATGCTGCAATACCAACACACTTAACAACAATAACAAGTATCTATGCTGAAATACCAACACACTTAACAACAATAACAAGTATCTATGCTGCAATACCAACACACTTAACAACAACAACAAGTATCTATGCTGCAATACCAACACACTTAACAACAATAACAAGTATCTATGCTGCAATACCAACACACTTAACAACAACAACAAGTATCTATGCTGCAATACCAACACACTTAAAAAACAACAACAAGTATCTATGCTGCAATACCAACACACTTAACAACAACAACAAGTATCTATGCTGCAATACCAACACACTTAACAACAACAACAAGTATCTATGCTGCAATACCAACACACTTAACAACAATAACAAGTATCTATGCTGCAATACCAACACACTTAACAACAATAACAAGTATCTATGCTGCAATACCAACACACTTAACAACAACAACAAGTATCTATGCTGCAATACCAACACACTTAACAACAACAACAAGTATCTATGCTGCAATACCAACACACTTAACAACAATAACAAGTATCTATGCTGCAATACCAACACACTTAACAACAATAACAAGTATCTATGCTGCAATACCAACACACTTAACAACAATAACAAGTATCTATGCTGCAATACCAACACACTTAACAACAACAACAAGTATCTATGCTGCAATACCAACACACTTAACAACAATAACAAGTATCTATGCTGCAATACCAACACACTTAACAACAATAACAAGTATCTATGCTGCAATACCAACACACTTAACAACAACAACAAGTATCTATGCTGCAATACCAACACACTTAACAACAATAACAAGTATCTATGCTGCAATACCAACACAGTTAACAATAACAAGTATATATGCTGCAATACCAACACACTTAACAACAACAAGTATCTATGCTGCAATACCAACACACTTAACAACAATAACAAGTATCTATGCTGCAATACCAACACACTTAACAACAATAACAAGTATATATGCTGCAATACCAACACACTTAACAACAATAACAAGTATCTATGCTGCAATACCAACACACTTAACAACAATAACAAGTATATATGCTGCAATACCAACACACTTAACAACAATAACAAGTATCTATGCTGCAATACCAACACACTTAACAATAACAAGTATCTATGCTGCAATACCAACACACTTAACAACAATAACAAGTATCTATGCTGCAATACCAACACACTTAACAACAATAACAAGTATCTATGCTGCAATACCAACACACTTAACAATAACAAGTATCTATGCTGCAATACCAACACACTTAACAACAACAAGTATCTATGCTGCAATACCAACACACTTTACAACAACAACAAGTATATATGCTGCAATACCAACACACTTTAAACAATAACAAGTATCTATGCTGCAATACCAACACACTGAACAATAACAAGTATCTATGCTGCAATACCAACACACTTAACAACAATAACAAGTATCTATGCTGCAATACCAACACACTTAACAACAATAACAAGTATCAATGCTGCAATACCAACACACTTAACAACAATAACAAGTATCTATGCTGCAATACCAACACACTTAACAACAACAAAACAAGTATCTATGCTGCAATACCAACACACTTAACAATAACAAGTATCTATGCAGCAATACCAACACACTTAACAACAACAATAACGAGTATATATGCTGCAATACCAACACACTTAACAACAACAATAACAAGTATCTATGCTGCAATACCAACACACTTAACAACAACAAGTATCTATGCTGCAATACCAACACACTTAACAACAACAAGTATCTATGCTGCAATACCAACACACTTAACAATAACAAGTATCTATGCTGCAATACCAACACACTTAACAACAACAAGTATCTATGCTGCAATACCAACACACTTAACAACAACAATAACGAGTATCTATGCTGCAATACCAACACACTTAACAACAATAACAAGTATCTATGCTGAAATACCAACACACTTAACAACAATAACAAGTATCTATGCTGCAATACCAACACACTTTACAACAATAACAAGTATATATGCTGCAATACCAACACACTTAACAATAACAAGTATATATGCTGCAATACCAACACACTTAACAACAACAATAACGAGTATCTATGCTGCAATACCAACACACTTAACAACAACAAGTATCTATGCTGCAATACCAACACACTTAACAACAACAAGTATCTATGCTGCAATACCAACACACTTAACAACAACAACAAGTATCTATGCTGCAATACCAACACACTTAACAACAACAACAAGTATCTATGCTGCAATACCAACACACTTAACAACAACAAGTATCTATGCTGCAATACCAACACACTTAACAACAATAACAAGTATCTATGCTGCAATACCAACACACTTAACAACAACAACAAGTATCTATGCTGCAATACCAACACACTTAACAACAACAAGTATCTATGCTGCAATACCAACACACTTAACAACAACAACAAGTATCTATGCTGCAATACCAACACACTTAACAACAACAACAAGTATCTATGCTGCAATACCAACACACTTAACAACAATAACAAGTATCTATGCTGCAATACCAACACACTTAACAACAATAACAAGTATCTATGCTGCAATACCAACACACTTAACAACAACAAGTATATATGCTGCAATACCAACACACTTAACAATAACAACAAGTATCTATGCTGCAATACCAACACACTTAACAACAATAACAAGTATCTATGCTGCAATACCAACACACTTAACAACAATAACAAGTATCTATGCTGCAATACCAACACACTTAACAACAACAAGTATATATGCTGCAATACCAACACACTTAACAATAACAACAAGTATCTATGCTGCAATACCAACACACTTAACAACAACAACAAGTATCTATGCTGCAATACCAACACACTTAACAACAACAACAAGTATCTATGCTGCAATACCAACACACTTAACAACAATAACAAGTATCTATGCTGAAATACCAACACACTTAACAACAACAACAAGTATCTATGCTGCAATACCAACACACTTAACAACAATAACAAGTATCTATGCTGAAATACCAACACACTTAACAACAATAACAAGTATATATGCTGCAATACCAACACACTTAACAACAATAACAAGTATCTATGCTGCAATACCAACACACTTAACAACAACAAGTATCTATGCTGCAATACCAACACACTTAACAACAATAACAAGTATCTATGCTGAAATACCAACACACTTAACAACAATAACAAGTATCTATGCTGCAATACCAACACACTTAACAACAATAACAAGTATCTATGCTGCAATACCAACACACTTAACAACAATAACAAGTATCTATGCTGCAATACCAACACACTTAACAACAACAACAAGTATCTATGCTGCAATACCAACATACTTAACAACAACAACAACAAGTATCTATGCTGCAATACCAACACACTTAACAACAACAACAAGTATCTATGCTGCAATACCAACACACTTAACAACAACAACAAGTATCTATGCTGCAATACCAACACACTTAACAACAATAACAAGTATCTATGCTGAAATACCAACACACTTAACAACAATAACAAGTATCTATGCTGCAATACCAACACACTTAACAACAACAACAAGTATCTATGCTGCAATACCAACACACTTAACAACAACAACAAGTATCTATGCTGCAATACCAACACACTTAACAACAATAACAAGTATCTATGCTGCAATACCAACACACTTAACAACAATAACAAGTATCTATGCTGCAATACCAACACACTTAACAACAATAACAAGTATCTATGCTGCAATACCAACACACTTAACAACAACAACAAGTATCTATGCTGCAATACCAACACACTTAACAACAATAACAAGTATCTATGCTGCAATACCAACACACTTAACAACAATAACAAGTATCTATGCTGCAATACCAACACACTTAACAACAACAACAAGTATCTATGCTGCAATACCAACACACTTAACAACAATAACAAGTATCTATGCTGCAATACCAACACACTTAAACAATAACAAGTATCTATGCTGCAATACCAACACACTTAACAACAACAAGTATCTATGCTGCAATACCAACACACTTAACAACAATAACAAGTATCTATGCTGCAATACCAACACACTTAACAACAATAACAAGTATATATGCTGCAATACCAACACACTTAACAACAATAACAAGTATCTATGCTGCAATACCAACACACTTAACAACAATAACAAGTATATATGCTGCAATACCAACACACTTAACAACAATAACAAGTATCTATGCTGCAATACCAACACACTTAACAATAACAAGTATCTATGCTGCAATACCAACACACTTAACAACAATAACAAGTATCTATGCTGCAATACCAACACACTTAACAACAATAACAAGTATATATGCTGCAATACCAACACACTTAACAATAACAAGTATATATGCTGCAATACCAACACACTTAACAACAACAATAACGAGTATCTATGCTGCAATACCAACACACTTAACAACAACAAGTATCTATGCTGCAATACCAACACACTTAACAACAACAAGTATCTATGCTGCAATACCAACACACTTAACAACAACAACAAGTATCTATGCTGCAATACCAACACACTTAACAACAACAACAAGTATCTATGCTGCAATACCAACACACTTAACAACAACAAGTATCTATGCTGCAATACCAACACACTTAACAACAACAACAAGTATCTATGCTGCAATACCAACACACTTAACAACAACAACAAGTATCTATGCTGCAATACCAACACACTTAACAACAACAAGTATCTATGCTGCAATACCAACACACTTAACAACAATAACAAGTATCTATGCTGCAATACCAACACACTTAACAACAATAACAAGTATCTATGCTGCAATACCAACACACTTAACAACAATAACAAGTATCTATGCTGCAATACCAACACACTTAACAACAATAACAAGTATCTATGCTGCAATACCAACACACTTAACAACAACAAGTATATATGCTGCAATACCAACACACTTAACAATAACAACAAGTATCTATGCTGCAATACCAACACACTTAACAACAATAACAAGTATCTATGCTGCAATACCAACACACTTAACAACAACAACAAGTATCTATGCTGCAATACCAACACACTTAACAACAACAAGTATATATGCTGCAATACCAACACACTTAACAACAATAACAAGTATCTATGCTGCAATACCAACACACTTAACAACAACAACATGTATCTATGCTGCAATACACACACACTTAATAACAATAACAAGTATCTATGCTGCAATACCAACACACTTAACAACAATAACAGGTATTTATGCTGCAATACCAACACACTTAACAACAACAACAAGTATCTATGCTGCAATACCAACACACTTAACAACAATAACAAGTATCTATGCTGCAATACCAACACACTTAACAACAATAACAAGTATATATGCTGCAATACCAACACACTTAACAACAACAACAAGTATCTATGCTGCAATACCAACACACTTAACAACAACAAGTATCTATGCTGCAATACCAACACACTTAACAACAATAACAAGTATCTATGCTGAAATACCAACACACTTAACAACAATAACAAGTATCTATGCTGCAATACCAACACACTTAACAACAATAACAAGTATCTATGCTGCAATACCAACACACTTAACAACAATAACAAGTATCTATGCTGCAATACCAACACACTTAACAACAACAACAAGTATCTATGCTGCAATACCAACATACTTAACAACAACAACAACAAGTATCTATGCTGCAATACCAACACACTTAACAACAACAACAAGTATCTATGCTGCAATACCAACACACTTAACAACAACAACAAGTATCTATGCTGCAATACCAACACACTTAACAACAAAACAAGTATCTATGCTGAAATACCAACACACTTAACAACAATAACAAGTATCTATGCTGCAATACCAACACACTTAACAACAACAACAAGTATCTATGCTGCAATACCAACACACTTAACAACAACAACAAGTATCTATACTGTAATACCAACACACTTAACAACAATAACAAGTATCTATGCTGCAATACCAACACACTTAACAACAATAACAAGTATCTATGCTGCAATACCAACACACTTAACAACAATAACAAGTATCTATGCTGCAATACCAACACACTTAACAACAACAACAAGTATCTATGCTGCAATACCAACACACTTAACAACAATAACAAGTATCTATGCTGCAATACCAACACACTTAACAACAATAACAAGTATCTATGCTGCAATACCAACACACTTAACAACAACAACAAGTATCTATGCTGCAATACCAACACACTTAACAACAATAACAAGTATCTATGCTGCAATACCAACACACTTAACAATAACAAGTATATATGCTGCAATACCAACACACTTAACAACAACAAGTATCTATGCTGCAATACCAACACACTTAACAACAATAACAAGTATCTATGCTGCAATACCAACACACTTAACAACAATAACAAGTATATATGCTGCAATACCAACACACTTAACAACAATAACAAGTATCTATGCTGCAATACCAACACACTTAACAACAATAACAAGTATATATGCTGCAATACCAACACACTTAACAACAATAACAAGTATCTATGCTGCAATACCAACACACAACAATAACAAGTATCTATGCTGCAATACCAACACACTTAACAACAATAACAAGTATCTATGCTGCAATACCAACACACTTAACAACAATAACAAGTATATATGCTGCAATACCAACACACTTAACAATAACAAGTATATATGCTGCAATACCAACACACTTAACAACAATAACAAGTATCTATGCTGCAATACCAACACACTTTACAACAATAACAAGTATATATGCTGCAATACCAACACACTTTACAACAATAACAAGTATCTATGCTGCAATACCAACACACTGAACAATAACAAGTATATATGCTGCAATACCAACACACTTAACAACAATAACAAGTATCTATGCTGCAATACCAACACACTTAACAACAATAACAAGTATCTATGCTGCAATACCAACACACTTAACAATAACAAGTATCGATTAGTTACCGGAGTGTAACTCCAGTTCTATGAGTGGAGCGGAGCCCCATAGGGGAGCTCTGCTCCTAGTGGTTTACCCACTGCCCTAAGGCAGCATCAGCCTGAGACAAAATTATGCACACACCTGCAGCCAATAGGAGTACAGGTGTCCCTATAAGAGGGGATGCCTCCCCTCAATCTGCCTCCCGAGATATTATCTTCAGCGAGACTAGAGAGGGTCGGCAGGGCCTTGTCCTATGGGGCTCCGCCCACTCATAGAACTGAGTTACACTGCAACTAATCGCTCGATATCGTGGAGCTCGCCCCAATGGGAGCGAAAATGTACTCCCTGCTCCAAAATGTACTCCCTGCCGAGCCTAACACTTCCCATTAAAAAATGAAAAGGTCAAGCCTAGCAATGGCCGCAACCAATCCCGCAGTACTGCAACTAAAAACCCCTATGGGCGCTCAATATACCGCGGTCATCGGTTAAAGACCCGCCCCACCTAGTTCAATGGCAATGCCAATGACTAGTGGGCAGATCACCAGAATAGAAGCTACACTAATCTGTACTAGCAGATAGATGTGACTCAATATCTGTGAAAACACTATCGACCACTAATGGAATGACACCAAGTGTCACTCTACATTATGTGCACAGTAGACCGCCTCACTCACTCAATGGAATCCCAGAGATTAGTAGGCAGGAACAAAATATAAGTCATACTAAACTGAACAATCAGATAGATGACCTCACATTCTGTCAATTCAATACATGCCTCACTGTACTGAACCTGTCAGTCAAGAGTCATGCCACAAGATATGCTTTCCATCCAAAGCGGACTTGATAGAAACCTGTGTCCATCGTCCTGCTTTTTCTTCTTCTAGCTCAAGATTCCCCTTCAGCTATGCTGAGTACAATCGAGCCAGAGAGATAGAAAGCCTATCTATCAAAAAACATGTTTTCCTAACCAAAGCGGACCTGATGGGAACCTATCCATAGTCCTGCTTTATCCTCTCTTCCTGGCTCAAAATCTCCTTTCAGCTTTGCTGAGTACAGACCGAGCCAAAGAGTTAGAAAACATATCTGTCAAGAATACGTCTTCCTAACCAAAGCGGACCTGATGGACACCCATGTCCACAGTCCTGCTTCTTCTCTCTTCCTTGCTCAAGATCTCCCTTCAGCCACGCTGAGTACAGATCGAGCCAAAGAGTTAGAAGACATATCTAAGAGATAGAAACGGATAAATGGAGACGGTGTCGACCATGACGCTGCTCTACAAATATCCTCTACCCCTGTTCCTCTGAAGAGGGCAGTAGAAGCTGCTACTCCACGAGTGGAGTGAGCTCTGATACCCTGAGGCAGTTGTCGCCCGCTGCCTCGTAAGCTGTCTCAATACCTTCACAAAGCCAATGAGACAATCGCTGTTTTGAAAGTGGTCTACCAATGCAGCCGCACCGTGACACACAAACAGCTGAGGCGATGACCTAATCGCTGCTGTGCGCTCAACGTAACACGCCAAAGCGCGCACTGGGCACAGACAATGAAGCTTTTCTCACTCCTCTCCCCATGAGGAGGGGGAGAAAAAGCCTACAACTCACGGTCTGTGATCTATATGCACTGCTAATAACCTTCGGCACAAACGCCGGGTTAGGGACGTAACACCGCTCTGCTCAGATCGCCATTAATGGCAAGGCAGTGGGTCTCGTCGACAGGGCACACAAATCACTGACACGCTTAGCGGTAGTCAAGGCGAGCAACAGTGCCGTCTTGATAGACAGCATCTTGAGGGGTATTTGATTCAATGGCTCGAACGGCGACTTACATAGCGCTTCGAGTACCAAAGCCAAATCCCACTGGGGCAGCGTGGCTCTAGGCATTGGCCTAAGCCGCGCTCCCAATAAGAAACGCTTCACTAAAGGGGTGGCTGAACACGTCGTTCCGCCAAAACCCCTCATGACCAGCTGAAATTGCCGCTGCAAACACTCTAATGGTGGAGGGCGATTTTGCTTATCAAACATAACTGCAGAAAAGAGAGCACACTCTCAACCTGACAGTTCATGGGGTCCACAGCTTGTGTGTCACACCATCGTGAAAAAACGTTTACATCTGCTGATATACATCCTAGAAGTGGAACCGGCTCGTGCACCTTGTATGGTTCTGATCACTGCATGAGATAACCCACGGCGCCTCAACCTGTCCCATTCAGGAACCAAGCCTTCAGTGGTTGGCCGAAGGGCCACTGCCCTATCGAGCCTCCCGCCTGGGTCAACGCGTCCCGTCGATGTGGAATTGGCCAAGGTGGCGCAATCAACATCTGACTCATCTCCGCAAACCACGGAGCCCCCGGGCGATCGGGCGCTATCAGTATCACTGACAGCCCCTCTGACCTCACCCTGGCTAGCAGTGGGAGAATGCAAGACAGCGGAGGGAATGCATACAGGAGAACTTTCGGCCACGGGTGGTGCGCGAATGCGTCTCTTCCCAGTGGTGGTTCGTCCTGTTCCCTCAGAGAGAACCATAGGGGACATTGCGCGTTCACGAGTGACGCGAACAGATCCACCTCGGCTCTCCCGAACTGTTCCCAAATTTGGAGAACAATGTCCGGATGCAGACACCACTCGTCGTCTCGAGGACCCCCTCTTGACATGAGGTCTGCTCCTACGTTCAAGTAGCCCGAATGTGTGCTGCTCTCAACGAGCGAAGGTGCTTGTGAGCCCACAGCCACAACTCCTCTGCCGCCCGGGTGGAGAACAGGAGACCTGACTCCTCCCTGGCGATTTATGTGAGCCACTGTGGTCCGGTTGTCTGACCAGACCAGCACATCGCGACCCCGAAGGGTAGGCGCGAAGTGGGTCAGAACCAGCTCGAACCGTTTCCAACTCCAAGAGGTTTATGTGACGACCTGATTGAGGCCACACACCTCCTATCGCTTGAGTCTGACATGTCCCTCCCCATCCAGTCAGAGAAGCATCTGTAAATACTGGAATGTAGGATGACACCTTGCCCATCGGGACTCCGTGCGTGAGAACGCTCGGATTCCTCCAATAGTCCAGGTCTGCTCTTAGCGAGAGAGGAACCACCACCAACCGATGACGTTGACGCACTGGGTCTAGTCTTAGTTGGGCGAACCATCGCTGTATTCTGCGCATGTGCAGGAGTCCCAGCGAACCACAGAGTGGGCTGACGACATGAGACCCAAAAGTGACATGATCGACAGCGCCGTCACTGTGCGATCCGGACGACACTTCCCCAGGGCTAGCAACAATGCTACCCTTCGAGGGTCCGAAATTGAGCCCTCATCATTACATTGTCTAGCTGTAGCCCCAGGTAGACAATCTGATGACTGGGCCAGGGTGCGCTCTTTTTCCAATTCGCAGCGAACCCCAGACGCGTGAGATGAATCACCGTCTGTGTTGTGTGAGTGAACGCCAGCTCTGCTGACGGGCGAGAACCAGCAGGTCGTCTAGGTAGGCTAATAGCCTTATCCCTTGACGACGCAACGGTTCCAATGCCGCCTCCACACATTTGGAAAACGTTCGAGGTGCCAGGGCGTATTCGAATGGCATCCTCGTGAACTCGTACGCCACCCCTTGAAAGGCGAACCGCGAGAAACTTCCGTGACGCGATTGTATCGGCACATGGAAGTACGCGTCCCTTAGGTCTATGCTTGTACAAAAGTCTCCTTTCTGGACACATTCCAGTAGACGTTTTGTCGTCAGCATCCGGAAGGGTCGTTTGGTTATGCTCTCGTTGAGAGTGCGTAAATCCAAAATCGGCCTCACTCCCCCGTCTTTTTGGGCACTAGGAAATAAGGTGAATATAGCCCTTTGTTCCTTTGCTCCCGGGGAACTACTGTGACCGCTCCTTCGCCAAAAGTTCCGTAATCTCTGACATCAGAGCGGCCACTTTGTCTGGCGTTTTCATCACCGTCTCCACCACTTCCCTGAACGGGGGTGGGGTTCGATGGAATTGGAGGGCATAACCCTTCTGCAACGTCTGTTCTAGCCAGCGTGAGAGGGTACAGCTTCGTTGCCACTGCCAGCAATGCAGAGAAAGCGGGCGCGCACGAAGCTGTGGTGCATCCAGTAGGAAGGACCTCAATTCCTCTATGGCCCTCGCCGCCGCTATTCCCCAACACTGGGTTGGTGGAATAGCCCAAGGCGGGCCCCCCTCGAAAGGGAGAGGAAACATCAGCTCGTTCTGAGAGAATCGGAGGCCTTGATACGTCAGTTACGTCTGTAACTCTAGTATTCCGGCCCTCCGTGAACGTAGCACGGTTTTGAGCTGCACTGACTGAGGTATTAACCTGAGACAGAGCGCCCTCCCCGGATAGCAATTGCGTCATCATGTCGTTGTCTGACTGAGACTGCTGCTTGACATGAGATCCGTCCACTGCAGTACTCAACAGAGTCTGGAAAGTGTGGTCTCTAACTGGTACCACAAGGTGGCGCCACAATACCTATTTTTCACTGGTCTCATGAGGTTGCTCAACTACACACTCTAGGTGTGGTGAGCTGTACTCAGAGTAGTGGGTATTGTTACGTTCTGAATTAACCGGGGGCGCCCATACATCGGTTACACCTGTAACTCTAGTATTTCGGCCCTCCGTGAACGTCGCACAGGTCTGAACTGCGCTTGCTGAGGCGTTAGCCTGAAGCAAGGCGTCATTCCCAGCTAGCGGCTGCGTCTTCATGTCATACTTAGACTGAGACAGCTGCCTGCTATGTGAGACCTTTACTACAGAGCTCCTAGGAGTCTGTAGTAAAATATCTTTATTAGGTGAGCTAAGGCTACGCCTTGCTACCTTTTTCCCTTCCTCTCCTGTGTGTGTTCAACTACGCACCTTCGGTGGGTTGAGCTACACTCAGGATGGTGGGAGAGATTCATCGGACATGTAGTACTCTGCAATGTGTCATGGAAAAAGGGCTCTTTGTGACAATGTCAGTGGGAGCCAACTCTTTATTCACATAACAACAATAAACATTTCCCTCCATGCCCTGAACAATAGGGTGGGGGGAACAGTGGGCTCTGTCGCGTCCAGCGCCGAGCCGTCATCCGTCCTCCCCCTCGTCCGTCATTGACGCCGTCGTTTCTGGCTGACCTTCTGGTGTTGCCAGGACGGTTTTGTGACGACCTCTCTCGCCGGCGGAATCGTCGCCACCACTGTCGTCGCTGGGGGGGGCCGAGCCCTTTCGCCTGCTGTCGGTGGTAGGCGCCTGTCGCCTGGCCCGCCGCCTCCTGTAGTTCTACTGGGGGGCGTTAGAGGTTGACGGGTTAGTTGAGGACCTGCTAAACTTGCCTGCCAATGGCAGGTGTTTAGCCAGGTGCTTCCTCTCTTCGTCTAGCTTGCCGAAACGCTCCGTCGCCTCCCTTAACGGCGACCCCAAAGAGGCCCTCGCTAGAGACGGGGAGCGCTTAGCAGCGAGGCTCTGTCCGTCTCCTTCATGGCCGTCATTGACAGCCAGAGGTGACGCCCATGACCACCGAGGTGGCCATGGATTGGCCTGCGCATACGCTGACGCCTGTGTCAGATGAAGAATAGCGCCAGAAATCCTGGACGCCTCTTCAATCTCCTCGCTGGTCAACTCCAGACCTACCCGTTGTTAGACGGGATAGGGAGGCGCGAGGAGGGCAATGTTGTTAGCACGCTGACACAGCCGGCTCCCAGCATAAAGGACTCTCAGCCAGCTGTGCTGTGAGTCTGTCCTTTTGTGCTGGCAAGGTGGCTTTCTTGGAGGCCGCCCAGGGACTCGAACCCGGCACTAGATACGCCGCCATGGCGCCTCGAGCCTAGGGATTCCCTTGGCAGCCCACTCACGTCCAACCACTCGGTGAATGGGGTGTACACTCTGGCCGGCGAACGCGCCGCCAGGGGTGTATCCCACGAGCCCTCGACATATTTTCAGAGAGAAGGCATAGCAGGAGCCATTGGGTCAGCTGCCTTTCTCGGTCTAGAGTAGGGGCCGCCCTCCATCATGTCGACTCCACAGGGGGGAGCAGGGGGCAGCGCTATCTCAGTCGATTCGCGGCTCTCTCAATGAGTTCGGGAAAGTCCGAACGCAGAGAGGCCGCTACGAAGGACAGGGCTGCTGACGTAACAGAGCCCGTGTCGCCATCGCACAAGGAGCCTTCAGATCTCACACTCCCCAAAGGGAAGGGGGGTCTTGAAGGTTGGCGTCAGAGGGTCGGATTGTTCCATTGTAACATCCATCTCTGCCTCTCTCCTTGTCATCCCCTGAGTCAGCACTGTTCGTCGACGCCTCTGAAGCAGAGGCGAGAAGAGACAGTACATCCTCTAGGGGGATATCCTCCCTAAAAACGCCCAACGCTGCTTCCTCACCTTCATAGGGAAGGAGGGCGCAGGAGGCGCAATTAGGGGATTGCGGTCCCTTCCTTGGCATGCTGCGGCCCCAAACACACGAAACAGAGGTCGTGGGGGTCCGTAGATGCCATGGAGGTACATCGGCACTGAGCCCTGAAAAGGGCTTTTGGGGGTGGAAAATCTCCTGGTGTGCTCATATTAGAAGACGTCGATGGCTGGCTCATCGACGGCGATTTCTTCCTGAGTCTTCTCTTCGTCTCTTCTTGGCATCTTCAGTCTAGTCGTCCAGTCGCTGAAGATAATGGGAGGCAGATTGAGGGGAGGCATCCCCTCTTATAGGGACACCTGTGCTCCCATTGGCTGCAGGTGTTTGCATAAATTTGTTTCAGGCTGCTGCTGCCTTAGGGCAGAGGGTAAACCACTAGGAGCAGAGCTCCCCTATGGGGCGGAGCTCCACGATATAGAACTATGCTGCAATACTACCACACTTAACAATAACAAGTATTTATGCTGCAATACCAACACACTTAACAACAACAAGTATCTATGCTGCAATACCAACACACTTAACAACAACAAGTATCTATGCTGCAATACCAACACACTTGATAACAATAACAAGTATCTATGCTGCAATACCAACACACTTAACAACAATAACAAGTATCTATGCTGCAATACCAACACACTTAACAACAATAACAAGTATTTATGCTGCAATACCAACACACTTCACAACAATAACAAGTATCTATGCTGCAATACCAACACACATCACAACAATAACAAGTATCTATTCTGCAATACCAACACACTTAACAACAAGAAAAAATATTTAGTCAGCCAACAGTTGTGCAAGTTCTCCCACTTAAAAAGATGAGAGAGGCCTGTAATTTTCATCATAGGTACACGTCAACTATGACAGAAAAATTGAGGAAAAAAAATCCAGAAAATCACATTGTAGGATTTTTTATGAATTTATTTGCAAATTATGGTGGAAAATAAGTATTTGGTCACCTACAAACAAGCAAGATTTCTGGCTCTCACAGACCTGTAACTTCTTCTTTAAGAGGCTCCTCTGTCCTCCACTCGTTACCTGTATTAATGGCACCTGTTTGAACTTGTTATCAGTATAAAAGACACCTGTCCACAACCTCAAACAGTCACACTCCAAACTCCACTATGGCCAAGACCAAAGAGCTGTCAAAGGACACCAGAAACAAAATTGTAGACCTGCACCAGGCTGGGAAGACTGAATCTGCAATAGGTAAGCAGCTTGGTTTGAAGAAATCAACTGTGGGAGCAATTATTAGGAAATGGAAGACATACAAGACCACTGATAATCTCCCTCGATCTGGGGCTCCACGCAAGTTCTTACCCCGTGGGGTCAAAATGATCACAAGAACGGTGAGCAAAAATCCCAGAACCACACGGGGGGACCTAGTGAATGACCTGCAGAGAGCTGGGACCAAAGTAACAAAGCCTACCATCAGTAACACACTATGCCGCCAGGGACTCAAATCCTGCAGTGCCAGACGTGTCCCCCTGCTTAAGCCAGTACATGTCCAGGCCCGTCTGAAGTTTGCTAGAGTGGATTTGGATGATCCAGAAGAGGATTGGGAGAACGTCATATGGTCAGATGAAACCTAAATATAACTTTTTGGTAAAAACTCAAAGAATGCTGAGTTGCATCCAAAGAACACCATACCTACTGTGAAGCATGGGGGTGGAAACATCATGCTTTGGGGCTGTTTTTCTGCAAAGGGACCAGGACGACTGATCCGTGTAAAGGAAAGAATGAATGGGGCCATGTATCGTGAGATTTTGAGTGAAAACCTCCTTCCATCAGCAAGGGCATTGAAGATGAAACGTGGCTGGGTCTTTCAGCATGACAATGATCCCAAACAAACCGCCCGGGCAACGAAGGAGTGGCTTCGTAAGACGCATTTCAAGGTCCTGGAGTGGCCTAGCCAGTCTCCAGATCTCAACCCCATAGAAAATCTTTGGAGGTAGTTGAAAGTCCGTGTTGCCCAGCGACAGCCCCAAAACATCACTGCTCTAGAGGAGATCTGCATGAAGGAATGGGCCAAAATACCAGCAACAGTGTGTGAAAACCTTGTGAAGACTTACAGAAAACGTTTGACCTGTGTCATTGCCAACAAAAGGTATATAACAAAGTATTGAGAAACTTTTGTTATTGACCAAATACTTATTTTCCACCATAATTTGCAAATAAATTCATAAAAAATCCTACAATGTGATTTTCTGGAAAGAAAATTCTCATTTTGTCTGTCATAGTTGACGTGTACCTATGATGAAAATTACAGGCCTCTCTCATCTTTTTAAGTGGGAGAACTTGCACAATTGGTGGCTGACTAAATACTTTTTTTCCCCACTGTATATATGCTGCAATACCAACACACTTAACAACAGCAAGTATCTATGCTGCAATACCAACACACTTAACAACAACAACAAGTATCTATGCTGCAATACCAACATACTTAACAACAATAACAAGTATCTATGCTGCAATACCAACATACTTAACAATATGTATCTATGCTGCAATACCAACACACTTAACAACAATAACAAGTATCTATGCTGCAATACCAACACACTTAACAATAACAATATCTATGCTGCAATACCAACACACTTAACAACAATAACAAGTATCTATGCTGCAATACCAACACACTTAACAACAATAACAAGTATCAATGCTCAATACCAACACACTTAACAATAACAACAAGTATATATGCTGCAATACCAACACACTTAACAATAACAAGTATCTATGCTGCAATACCAACACACTTAACAACAACAAGTATCTATGCTGCAATACCAACACACTTAACAACAACAAGTATATATGCTGCAATACCAACACACTTAACAACAATAACAAGTATCTATGCTGCAATACCAACACACTTAACAACAACAAGTATCTATGCTGCAATACCAACACACTTAACAACAACAACAAGTATCTATGCTGCAATACCAACACACTTAACAACAACAAGTATCTATGCTGCAATACCAACACACTTAACAATAACAAGTATCTATGCTGCAATACCAACACACTTAACAACAATAACACGTATCTATGCTGCAATACCAACACACTTAACAACAACAAGTATATATGCTGCAATACCAACACACTTAACAACAACAAGTATCTATGTTTCAATACCAACACACTTAACAATAACAAGTATCTATGCTGCAATACCAACACACTTAACAACAATAACACGTATCTATGCTGCTATACCAACACACTTAACAATAACAAGTATCTATGCTGCAATACCAACACACTTAACAACAATAACACGTATCTATGCTGCAATACCAACACACTTAACAACAACAAGTATCTATGCTGCAATACCAACACACTTAACAACAACAATAACAAGTATACAGTGGGGAGAACAAGTATTTGATACACTGCCGATTTTGCAGGTTTTCCTACTTACAAAGCATGTAGAGGTCTGTAAGTTTTATCATAGGTACACTTCAACTGTGAGAGACGGAATCAAGAAAATCACATTGTATGATTTTTAAGTAAATAATTTGCATTTTATTGCATGACATAAGTATTTGATCACCTACCAACCAGAAAGAATTCCGGCTCTCACAGACCTGTTAGTTTTTCTTTAAGAAGCCCTCCTGTTCTCAACTCATTACCTGTATTAACTGCACCTGTTTGAACTCGTTACCTGTATAAAAGACACCTGTCCACACACTCAATCAAACAGACTCCAACCTCTCCACAATGGCCAAGACCAGAGAGCTGTGTAAGGACATCAGGGATAAAATTGTAGACCTGCACTAGGCTGGGATGGGCTACAGGACAATAGGCAAGCAGCTTGGTGAGAAGGCAACAACTGTTGGCGCAATTATTAGAAAATGGAAGAAATTAAAGATGACGGTCAATCACCCTCGGTCTGGGGCTCCATGCAAGATCTCACCTCGTGGGGCATCAATGATCATGAGGAAGGTGAGGGATCAGCCCAGAACTACACAGCAGGACCTGGTCAATGACCTGAAGAGAGCTGGGACCACAGTCTCAAAGAAAACCATTAGTAACACACTACGCCGTCATGGATTAAAATCCTGCAGCGCAAGCAAGGTCCCCCTGCTCAAGCCAGCGCATTTCCAGGCCTGTCTGAAGTTTGCCAATGACCATCTGGATGATCCAGAGGAGGAATGGGAGAAGGTCATGTGGTCTGATGAGACAAAAATATAGCTTTTTGGTCTAAACTCCACTCGCCGTGTTTGGAGGAAGAAGAAGGATGAGTACAACTCCAAGAACACCATCCCAACCGTGAAGCATGGAGGTGGAAACATCATTCTTTGGGGATGATTTTCTGCAAAGGGGACAGGACGACTGCACCGTATTGAGGGGAGGATGGATGGGGCCATGTATCGCGAGATCTTGGCCAACAACCTCCTTCCCTCAGTAAGAGCATTGGAGTTGGGTCATGGCTGGGTCTTCCAGCATGACAATGACCCAAAACACACAGCCAGGGAAACTAAGGAGTGGCTCCGTAAGAAGCATCTCAAGGTCCTGGAGTGGCCTAGCCAGTCTCCAGACCTGAACCCAATAGGAAATCTTTGGAGGGAGCTGAAAGTCCGTATTGCCCAGCGACAGCCCCGAAACCTGAAGGATCTGGAGAAGGTCTGTATGGAGGAGTGGGCCAAAATCCCTGCTGCAGTGTGAGCAAACCTGGTCAAGACCTACAGGAAACGTATGATCTCTGTAATTGCAAACAGAGGTTTCTGTACCAAATATTAAGTTCTGCTTTTCTGATGTATCAAATACTTATGTCATGCAATAAAATGCAAATTAATTACTTAAAAATCATACAATGTGATTTTCTGGATTTTTGTTTTAGATTCCGTCTCTCACAGTTAAAGTGTACCTATGATAAAAAATTACAGACCTCTACATGCTTTGTAAGTAGGAAAACCTGCAAAATCGGCAGTGTATCAAATACTTGTTCTCCCCACTGTATATGCTGCAATACCAACACACTTAACCACAACAACAAGTATCTATGCTGCAATACCAACACACTTAACAATAACAAGTATATATGCTGCAATACCAACACACTTAACAACAACAACAAGTATCTATGCTGCAATACCAACACACTTAACAATAACAAGTATATATGCTGCAATACCAACACACTTAACAACAATAACAAGTATCTATGCTGCAATACCAACACACTTAACAATAACAAGTATATATGCTGCAATACCAACACTCTTAACAAGGGAAAGGGGGATATCTAGTCAGTTGTACAACTGAATGCATTCAACTGAAATGTGTCTTCCACATTTAACCCAACCCCTCTGAACAACAAGTATATATGCTGCAATAGTCTACGTGTAGGTTCAGTCTGTCATATCTGGTGTATTCTCTCTCTCTCTCTCTCTGGGTTTCTGTATAAGCACTTTGTGACATCTGCTGATGTAAAAAGGGCTTTATAAATACATTTGATTGATCGAAATTTGATTGAACATTGATGTGGGATATCAATTTGATTTATGAGAGATTTAATGTGATTCAATGTGTCAAGGAGAAGAGTTTAAGAAGAGACTGCTCCCCACAGTGTAAAACAGCAATTCCTAACTGGTTTAAATGAAAGAGAACATAATAAGATAAGTGATTTGTCTGATATATGACTGGAACTGCTTATTCATAGATATCAAATCCCACAACACCATTATACCTCTTTCAATCACTGTCTGTGTCAGGAAGAGGGCTTGTGAGAGTGAAACAGTAAGTTAAAGGATATATTTCACTTCCTTGGGTTCCATGGTGATAGGAGGGTACTGACGGGAACAGTCACAGTCTGCCTGTATCACCAACATCAGCAGGTTACTGTCAGGGACCACCTGGGTTACAAACATCCTGGAACACACACACACACACACACACACACACACACACACACACACACACACACACACACACACACACACACACACACACACACACACACACACACACACACACACACACACACACACACACACACACACAGAGACAGACAGACAGAGAAAGACAGAGAGACAGACAGAGAGAGACAGAGAGAGAGACAGAGACAGAGAGAGACAGACAGAGACAGAGAGACAGACAGAGAGAGAGACAGAGAGACAGACAGAGAGAGAGCACAATGAAATGGTTAGAACACAATTTGTACGAAACAATCAGGTAATCAAAGGTAAAAGCACATCATGAAAAAATATCTTAAATATTCAAATGAAATGTACAGTTGAAGTCGGAAGTTTACATACACCTTAGCCAAATATATTTAAACTCAGTTTTTCCACAATTCCTGACATTTAATCCTAGTAAACATTCCCTGTCTTAGGTCAGTTAGGATCACCACTTTATTTTAAGAATGTGAAATGTCAGAATAATAGTAGAGAGAATGATTTATTTCAGCTTGTATTTCTTTCATCACATTCCCAGTGGGTCAGAAGTTGACATACACTCAATTAGTATTTGGTAACATTGCCTTTAAAAATTGATTAACTTGGGTCAAACGTTTCGTGTACCCTTCCACAAGCTTCCCACAATAAGTTGGGTGAGTTTTTGCCCATTCCTCCTGACAGAGCTGGTGTAACTGAATCAGGTTTGTAGGACTCCTTGCTCGCACACACTTTTTCAGTTCTGCCCAAAAATGTTCTATAGGATTGAGGTCAGGGCTTTGTAATGGCCACTCCAATACCTGACTTTGTTTTCCTTAAGCCGTTTTATTTGCCACATGCGCCGAAGACAACAGGTGTAGACATTACCGTGAAATGCTTACTCACAGCCCTTAACCAACAATGCATTTCTATTTTTATAAAAAAGTAAAATAAAACAACAACAACAAAAAATGGTTGAGAAAAAAAGAGCAGAAGTAAAATAAAATAACAGTAGGGAGGCTATATACAGGGGGGTACCGGTGCAGAGTCAATGTGCGGGGGCACTGGTTAGTTGAGGTAGTTGAGGTAGTTGAGGTAATATGTTAAAGTGACTATTCATAAATAATTAACAGAGTAGCGCAGCGTAAAGATATGGGGTGGGGGTGGGTGGGCAGTGCAAATAGTCCGGGTAGCCATGATTAGCTGTTCAGGAGTCTTTTGGCTTGGGGGTAGAAGCTGTTGAGAAGCCTTTTGGACCTAGACTTGGCTCTCCGGTACCACTTGCCGTGCGGTAGCAGAGAGAACAGTCTATGACTAGGGTGGCTGGAGTCTTTGACAATTTTGAGGGCCTTCCTCTGACACCGCCTGGTATAGAGGTCCTGAATGGCAGGAAGCTTGGCCCCAGTAATGTACTGGGCCGTACGCACTACCCTCTGTAGTGCCTTGCGGTCGGCGGCCGAGCAGTTGCCATACCAGGCAGTGATGCAACCAGTCAGGATGCTCTAGATGGTGTAGCTGTATAACCTTTTGAGGATCTGAGGACCCATGCCAAATCTTTTCAGTCTCCTGATGGGGAATAGGATTTGTCGTGCCCTCTTCACGACTGTCTTGGTGTGTTTGGACCATGATAGTTTGTTGGTGATGTGGACACCAAGGAAATTGAAGCTCTCAACCTGTTCCACTACAGCCTTGTCGATGAGAATGGGGGCGTGCTCAGTCCTCTTTTTTTTTCCTGTAGTCCAAAATCATCTCCTTTGTCTTGGTCACATTGAGGTAGAGGTTGTTATCCTGGCACCACACAGCCAGGTCTCTGACCTCCTCCCTATAGGCTGTCTCATCGTTGTCGGTGATCAGGCCTACTACTGTTGTGTCGTCGGCAAACTTAATGATGGTGTTGGAGTCGTGCCTGGCCATGCAGTCATGGGTGAACAGGGAATACAGGAAGGGACTGAGCACGCACCCCTGAGGGGCCCCTGTGTTGAGGATCAGCGTGGCAGATGTGTTGTTACCTACCCTTACCACCTGGGGGCGGCCCATCAGGAAGTCCAGGATTCAGTTGCAGAGGGAGGTGTTTAGTCCCAGGATCCTTAGCTTAGTGATGAGCTTTGAGGGCACTATGGTGTTGAACGCTGAGCTGTAGTCAATGAATAGCATTCTCATGTAGGTGTTCCTCTTGTCCAGGTGGGATAGGGCAGTGTAGAGTGCAATAGAGATTGCATCATCTGTGGATCTGTTGGGGCGGTATGCAAATTGGAGTGGGTCTAGGGTTTCTGGGATAATGGTGTTGATGTGAGCCATGACCAGCCTTTCAAAGCACTTCATGGCTACAGACGTCAGTGCAATGGGTCGGTAGTCATTTAGGCAGGTTATCTTAGTGTCCTTGGGCACGGGGACTATGGTGGTCTGCTTGAAACATGTTGGTATTACAGACTCAGTCAGGAACATGTTGAAAATGTCAGTGAAGACACTTGCCAGTTGGTCTGCACATGCTCGGAGTACACGTCCTGGTAATCCGTCTGGCCCTGCGGCCTTGTGAATTTTCACCTGCTAAAAAGTCTTACTCACATCGGCTACAGAGAGTGTGATCACATAGTCATCCGGAACAGCTGGTGCTCTCATGCATGCTTCAGTGTTGCTTGCCTCGAAGCGAGCATAGAAGTGGTTTAGCTCGTCTGGTAGGCTTGTGTCACTGGGCAGCTCGCGGCTGTGCTTCCCTTTGTAGCCTGTAATAGTTTTCAAGCCCTGCCACATCCGACGAGCGTCAGAGCCGGTGTAGAACGATTCAATCTTAGTCCTGTATTGACTCTTTGCCTGATTGATGGTTCGTCGGAGGGCATAGCGGGATTTCTTATAAGCGTCCAGGTTAGAGTCCCGCTCCTTGAAAGCGGCAGCTCTACCCTTTAGCTCAGTGCGGTTGTTGCCTGTAATCCATGGCTTCTGGTTGGGGTATGTACGTACAGTCACTGTGGGGACGACGTCATCGATGCACTTATTGATGAAGCCAGTGACTGATGTGGTGTACTCCTCAATGCTATCTGAAGAATCCCGAACATGTTCCAGTCTGTGCTAGCAAAACAGTCCTGTAGCTTAGCATCTGCGTCATCTGACCACTTTTTTATTAACCAAGTCACTGGTGCTTCCTGCTTTAGTTTTTGCTTATAAGCAGGAATCAGGAGGATAGAGTTATGGTCAGATTTGCCAAATGGAGGGCGAGGGAGAGCTTTGTATGCATCTCTGTGTGTGGAGTAAAGGTGGTCTAGAGTTTTTTTTCCTCTGGTTGCACATTTAAAAAAGTCCCCGGCAAATAGGAGTGCTGCCTCTGGATGAGCGTTTTCCAATTTACATATGGCCTTATACAGCTCGTTGAGTGCAATCTTAATGCCAGCATTGGTTTGTGGTGGTAAATAGACAACTATGAAAAATAGAGATGAAAACTCTCTTGGTAAATAGTGTGGTCTACAGCTTATCATAAGATACTCTACCTCAGGCGAGCAAAACCTCGAGACTTTCTTAGTATTTGATTTTGTGCACCAGCTGTTGTTTACAAATATACACAGACCGCCACCCCTTGCCTTACCGGAGTCAGCCGTTCTATCCTGCCGATGTAGCGTATATCCCGTCAGCTGTATGTTGTCCATGTCGTCGTTCAGCCACGACTTGGTGAAACATAAGATATTACAGTTTTTAATGTCCCGTTGGTAGGATAACCGTAATCGTAGGACATCTAATTTATTTTCAAATGATTGAACATTGGCTAATAGGATTGATGGAAGAGACAGTTTACTCGCTCGCCGTCGGGTCCTTACAAGGCACCCCGACCTACGTCCACGATATCTCAGTCTCTTTCTCCTGCGAATGACAGGGATTTGGGCCTTGTCGGGTGTCTGTAGGATATCCTTCACGTCCGACTCATTGAAGAAAAAATATTCGTCCAATACGAGGTGAGTAATCGCTGTCCTGATATCCAGAAGCTCTTTTTGGTTATAATAGACGATGGCAGAAACATTATGTACAGAATAAATTACAAATAACGCGAAAAAACACACATAATAGTACAATTGGTTAGAGGGCTGTAAAACGGCAGCCATCTTCTCCGGCGCCATCTCCCCAGATGCCTTTAAACAGCTTGGAAAATCACCCCCACAGCATGATGCTGCCACCCCCGTGTTTCACGGTTGGGAGGGTGATCTTCGACTTGCAAGCAACCCCCTTTTTCCTCCAAACATAACAATGGTCATTATGGCCAAACAGTTCTATTTTTGTTTCATCAGACCAGAGGACATTTCTCCAAAAAGTACGATCTTTGTCCCCATATGCAGTTGCAAACCGTAGTCTGGCTTTTCTATGGCGGTTTTGGAGCAGTGGCTTCTTCCTTGCTGATTGACCTTTCAGTACCTTTTGTACCTGTTTCCTCCAGCATCTTCACAAGGTCCTTTACTGTTGTTCTGGGATTTATTTGGATTTTTCGCACCAAAGTACGTTCATCTCTAGGAGACCGAACGCGTCTCCTTCCTGAGTGGTATGACGGCTGCGTGGTCCCATGGTGTTTATACTTACGTACTATTGTTTGTACAGATGAACGTGGTACATCAGGCGTTTGGAAATTGCTCCCAAGGATGAACCATACTTGTGTACGTCTACACATTTTATTTTTAGGTCTTGGCTGATTTCTTTTGATTTTCCCATGATGTCAAGCAAAGTGGCACAGAGTTTGAAGGTAGGCCTGGAAATACATCCACAGGTACACCTCCAATTGACTCAAACAATGTCAATTAGCCTATCAGAAGCGTCTAAAGCCATTTTCTGGAATTTTCCAAGCTGTTTAAATGCACAATCAACTTAGTGTATGTAAACTTCTGACCAACTGGAATTGTGATACAGTGAATTATAAGTGAAATAGTCAGTCTGTAAACAATTGTTGGAAAAATTACTTGTGTCATGCACAAATTAGATGTCCTAACCGACTTGCCAAAACTATAGTTTGTTAACATGAAATTTGTGGAGTGGTTGAAAAACGAGTTTTAATGACTCCAACCTAAGTGTATGTCAACTTCCGACTTCAACTGTATGTCTCCTGTACTATGTGACTAGCTCTCAGCACGTCTCAGATATCACTGGGGTAATAGAATAGGACTACAGTACAAAAAGACTGAAAAGGAAATTGAAAGTGATGTCAGTCTGTCTGTCTGTCTGTCTGTCTGTCTGTCTGTCTGTCTGTCTGTCTGTCTGTCTGTCTGTGTCTGTCTGTCTGTGTGTGTGTGTGTGTGTGTGTGTGTGTGTGTGTGTGTGTGTGTGTGTGTGTGTGTGTGTGTGTGTGTGTGTGTGTGTTTTACACTCTGCACCCTCAGCAGTAAAGTGAAATATTATGACTCCAGTTCTGAGAAGATGAGACTTTGTATCCCAGAGCTGATGTCTTTACAATATCCCTCCTGTCATCTGTCTGACATCACTTTCAATTTCCTTTTCAGTCTTTTTGTAGTGTAGTCCTATTCTATTACCCCAGTGATATCTGAGACGTGCTGAGAGCTAGTCACATAGTAAAGGAGACATACAGTTGAAGTCGGAAGTTTACATACACTTAGGTTGGAGTCATTAAAACTCGTTTTTCAACCACTCCACAAATTTCATGTTAACAAACTATAGTTTTGGCAAGTCGGTTAGGACATCTAATTTGTGCATGACACAAGTCATAATCCAAAAGTTACGTTACTGATTACAATTTTGGACCGGTAACAAGTAACTGACATCATCTTCTGCACATCTATCACTCCAGTGTTAATACTAAATTGTAATTATTTTGCACTATGGCCTATTTATTGCCTTACCTCCATAACTTACTACATTTGCACACACTGTATATAGATTTTCTATTGTGTTACTGACTGTACGTTTTGTTTATCCCATGTTTAACTCTGTGTTGTTGTTGTTTTTATCGCACTGCTTTGCTTTATCTTGGCCAGGTCGCAGTTGTAAATGAGAACTTGTTCTCAACTGGCTTCTTACCTGGTGAAATAAAGGTGAAATAAAACAACAAAAAACTGTAACACACACTATATTACAAACAAACACGATGAAACACTGCCACCTAGTGCTCATTATTTTTTTATTTTTTTATTTCACCTTTATTTAACCAGGTAAACCAGTTGAGAACAGGTTCTCATTTACAACTGCGACCTGGCCAAGATAAAGCAAAGCAGTGCAATAAAAACAACACAGAGTTACATATGGGGTAAAAAAACATAAAGTCAAAAATACAACAGAAAATATATATACAGTGTGTGCAAATGTAGCAAGTTATGGAGGTAATATAATAATAATATAATATGCCATTTAGCAGACGCTTTTATCCAAAGCGACTTACAGTCATGCGTGCATACATTTTTTATTTTTTTTTTGTGTATGGGTGGTCCCGGGGATCGAACCCACTACCTTGGCGTTACAAGCGCCGTGCTCTACCAGCTGAGCTACAGAGGACCACAGGTAAGGCAATAAATAGGCTATAGTGCAGAATAATTACAATAGTATTAACACTGGAATGCTAGATGTGCAAGAGATTATGTGCAAATAGAGATACTGGGGTGCAAAAGAGCAAAATAAATAACAATATAGGGATGAGGTAGTTGGGTGGGCTAATTTCAGATGGGCTGTGTACAGGTGCAGTGATCGGTAAGGTGCTCTGACAACTGATGCTTAAAGTTATTGAGGGAGATAAGAGTCTCCAGCTTCAGAGATTTTTGCAATTCGTTCCAGTCATTGGCAGCAGAGAACTGGAAGGAATGGCGGCCAAAGGAGGTGTTGGCTTTGGGAATGACCAGAGAGATATACCTGCTGGAGCGCAGACTACGGGTGGGTGCTGCTATGGTGACCAATGAGCTAAGATAAGGCGGGGATTTGCCTAGCAGTGATTTATAGATGGCCTGGAGCCAGTGGGTTTGACGACGAACATGTAGTGAGGACCAGCCAACAAGAGCGTACAGGTCACAGTGGTGGGTAGTGTATGGGGCTTTGGAGACAAAACGGATGGCACTGTGATAGACTACATCCAATTTGCTGAGTAGAGTGTTGGAGGCTATTTTGTAAATGACATCGTCGAAGTCAAGGATCGCTAGGATAGTCAGTTTACGAGGGCATGTTTGCCAGCATGAGTGAAGGAGGCTTTGTTGCGAAATAGGAAGCCGATTCTAGATTTAACTTTGGATTGGAGATTCTTTATGTGAGTCTGGAAGTTGAGTTTACAGTCTAACCAGACACCTAGATATTTGTAGTTGTCCACATACTCTAGGTCAGACCCGTCGAGAGTGGTGATTCTAGTCGGGTGGGCGGGTGCTAGCAGCGTTCGATTGAAAAGCATGCATTTAGTTTTACTAGTGTTTAAGAGCAGTTGAAGGCTACTGAAGGATTGTTGTATGGCATTGAAGCTCGTTTGGAGGTTTGTTAACACAGTGTCCAATGAAGGGCCAGATGTATACAAAATGGTGTCGTCTGCGTAGAGGTGGATCTGAGAGTCACCAGCAGCAAGAGCGACATCATTGATATACACGGAGAAAAGTGTCGGCCCAAGAATTGAACCCTGTGGCACCCCCATAGAGACTGCCATAGGTCCAGACAACAGGCCCTCCGATTTGACACACTGAACTCTATCTGAGAAGTAGTTGGTGAACCAGGCGAGGCAGTCATTTGAGAAACCAAGGCTATTTAGTCTGCCAATAAGAATGCGGTGGTTGACAGAGTCGAAAGCCTTGGCCAGGTCGATGAAGACTGCTGCACAGTACTGTCTATTATCAATCGCGGTTATAATATCGTTAGACCTTGAGCGTGGCTGAAGTGCACCCGTGACCAGCTCGGAAACCGGATTGCATAGCGGAGAAGGTACGGTGGTATTCGAAATGGTCGATGATCTGTTTGTTAACTTGGCTTCGAATACTTTCGAAGGGCAGGATGGATATAGGTCTGTAGCAGTTTGGATCTAGAGTGTCAGCCCCCTTTGAAGAGGGGGGATGACCGCGGCAGCTTTCCAATCTCTGGGGATCTCAGACGTTATGAAAGAGAGGTTGAACAGACTAGTAATAGGGGTTGCGACAATTTCGGCGGCTAGTTTTAGAAAGAAAGGGTCCAGATTGTCTAGCCCAGCTGATTTGTAGTGGTCCAGATTTTGCAGCGCTTTCAAAACATCAGCTGTCTGAATTTGTGTGAAGGAGAAGCGGGGGGGGGCATGGGCAAGTTGCAGCAGAGGGTGCAGAGTTGGTGGCCGGGTTAGTGGTAGCCAGATGGAAAGCATGGCCAGCTGTAGCAAAATGCTTGTTGAAATTCTCGATTATTGTAGATTTATCGGTGGTGATAGTGTTTCCTAGCCTCAGTGCAGTGGGCAGCTGGGAGGAAGTGCTCTTATTCTCCATGGACTTTACAGTGTCCCAAAACTTTTTGGAGTTAGTGCTACAGGATGCAAATTTCTGTTTGAAAAAGTTAGCCTTTGCTTTCCTGACTGCTTGTGTATATTGGTTCCTAACTTCCTGAAAAGTTGCATATCGCGGGGCTATTTGATGCTAATGCTGTACGACAGGATGTTTTTGTGCTGGTCAAGGGCAGTCAAGTCTGAGGAGAACCAGGGGCTATATCGGTTCTTAGTTCTGTATTTTTGAATGGGGCATGTTTATTTAAGATTGAGAGGAAATTACTTTTAAGGAACAACCAGGCATCCTCTACTGACGGAATGAGATCTATATCCATCCAGGATACCTGGGCCAGGTCAATTAGGAAGGCCTCTCGCTAAAGTGTTTTAGGGAGCGTTTGACAGTGATGAGGGGGTGGTCGCTTGACCGCGGACCCGCTACGGACGCAGGCAATAAGGCAGTGATCGCTGAGATCCTGGTTGAAGACAGCTGAGGTGTATTTAGAGGGTATGTTAGTCAGGATGATATCTATGAGGGTACCCATGTTTACGGATTTAGGGTTGTACCTGGTAGGTTCGTTGATAATTTGCGTGAGGTTGAGGGCATCTAGCTTGGATTGTAGGATGGCTGGGGTATTAAGCATATCCCAATTTAGGTCACCAAGCAGTACAAACTCTGAGGATAAATGGGGGCAATCAATTCACATATGGTGTCCAGGGCACAGCTGGGGGCTGAGGGGGTCTGTAGCAAGCGGCAACAGTGAGAGACATATCTGGAAAGGTGGATTTTTAGAAGTAGAAGCTCAAACTGTTTGGACACAGACCTGGATAGTATGATGGAGCTCTGCAGGCTATCTCTACAGTAGATTGAAACTCCACCCCTTTGGCAGTTCTATCTAGACGGAAAATGTTATAGTTGGGGATGGAAATTTCTGAATTTTTGGTGGCCTTCCTGAGCCAGGATTCAGACACTGCTAGAACATCAGGGTTGGCAGGAGTGTGCTAACGCAGTGAATAACTCAAACTTAGGAAGTAGACTTCTGATATTTATGTGCAAGAAACCAAGACTTTGCGATTACAGAAGTCATCAAATGATAGCGCCTGGGGAGTAGGGAGTGATACTGAGGGCTGCAGGGCCTGGGTTAGCCTCTACATCACCAGAGGAACAGAGGAGGACTAGAATAAGGATACGGCTAAGGCTTTAAGAACTGGTCTTCTAGTGCGTTGGGTACATAGAATAAAGGGGGCAGATTTCCGGGTGTTATAGAAAAGATTCAGGGCATTATGTACAGACAAGGATATGGAAGGATATGAGTAAAGTGGAGGTAAACCTAAGCGTTGGGTAACAATGAAAGAGATAGTATCTCTAGAGGCATCAATTGAGTCGGTCTCTGAGTGTATGGGGGGAGGGACAAAGGAGCTATCTAAGGCAGGTTTAGCTAGGCTGGGGGTCTACAGTGATATAGTACAATTAGAAATAACCGAAACAACAATAAACTAACCATGTTTGGGCTGAGGCTAAACATAAACAGGATGTAGTACCGTAAAAAGGAACAGTCCAGCAGATATCAGCTGTATAGCTGAGTTATCATAAGGTCCGGTGGTGAAGCACTTGTGAGTAAGAGGCCACGGATAGCGTGTGCTAGCGGGCCAGGGCTAGCAGATGGATGGAATCTTCGTGGTTAATGTCGTAACCACATCAGACGCATTTCGCCGGCAGACCAGTCGTGTAGGATCGGCGGGGCTTCGTGTCAACACTAGGTGGTCCGGTCCGGTTGACAGAGAGGTAGATAGTCGGGAGATGGGCCTAGCTCAGGATGATTAGCCAGACCACAGCGTCCGTTTGTTGTAGCCAGCTGGTAGCGATGAACCGGAGTTAAAGGTCCAGTGATTCAGTGATTCCAGCGGAAAAACTGATATGATCTTGGGTCGATAACGCGCTGTGCAGACTGGTCGAATATCCGTGATCAATGTCCAATGATTAAAATTAATCCCGCGGAAAAAAAATCCTATGTTTTGGGTGAAACACCG
>NW_025536830.1:0-35000 GCF_020615455.1 Coregonus clupeaformis
TAAGGATAGAGACCCATGTCAGATCAGATCAGACAATATCACTGAGGAAAAGAGGGTAACATGGTATAATATGTGTCTACAAATACTCACATCGTTACTGGAAGATGAACCGGAAGAGAAGATGAGGAAAAGACAAGGATAAAATAAAGACCAACACATGTTCTAGACACATATTTTAATAGTGGAATGCAAATCGTTGTCCTTCTGCGCTCATCTCGTCGTCGTCGTCCCACGTTGTCTCCTTCTACGCTCATCTCGTCGTCGTCGTCCCACGTTGTCTCCTTCTGCGCTCATCTCGTCAACGTCGTCCCACGTTGTCTCCTTCTGCGCTCATCTCGTCGTCGTCGTCCCACGTTGTCTCCTTCTGCGCTCATCTCGTTGTCGTCGTCCCACGTTGTCTCCTTCTGCACTCATCTCGTCGTCGTCGTCCCACGTTGTCTCCTTCTGCGCTCATCTCGTCGTCGTCGTCCCACGTTGTCTCCTTCTGCGCTCATCTCGTCGTCGTCGTCCCACGTTGTCTCCTTCTGCGCTCATCTCGCCGTCGGTGCCCCACGTTGTCTCCTTCTGCGCTCATCTGCCGCTGCCGCCCCACGTTGTCTCCTTCTGCGCTCATCTCGTCGTCAGTCGTCCCCACGTTGTCTCCTTCTGCGCTCATCTCGTCGTCGTCGTCCCACGTTGTCTCCTTCTGCGCTCATCTCGTCGTCGTCGTCCCACGTTGTCTCCTTCTGCGCTCATCTCGTCGTCGTCATCCCACGTTGTCTACTTCTGCGCTCATCTCGTCGTTGCTGCCCCACGTTGTCTCCTTCTGCGCTCATCTCGTCGTCGTTCGTCCCACGTTGTCTCCTTCTGCGCTCATCTCGCTGGCCGTCGTCCCACGTTGTCTACTTCTGCGCTCATCTCGCCGTCGCTGCCCCACGTTGTCTCCTTCTGCGCTCATCTCGTCGCTGTCGTCCCACGTTGTCTCCTTCTGCGATCATCTCGTTCGTCGTCGTCCCACGTTGTCTCCTTCTGCGCTCATCTCGTCGTCGTCGTCCCACGTTGTCTCCTTCTGCGCTCATCTCGTCGTCGTCATCCCACGTTGTCTCCTTCTGCGATCATCTCGTCGTCGTCCCACGTTGTCTCCTTCTGCGATCATCTCGTCGTCGTCCCACGTTGTCTCCTTCTGCGCTCATCTCGTCGTCGTCCCACGTTTGTCCTTCTGCGCCTCAACTGCTACCTAACCACCACTTGTTCAATACTTACCGTACATACACCTAACTATGCATGCATGCTTGTGTATCCTCCCTTACCCCGGTTAGAATAGATAGGATAGGATAGGATAGGATAGGATAGGATAGGATAGGATAGGATAGGATAGAATAGAATAGAATAGGGAATATGCTAGATACCCTTTGTCAAGGGGGGTGGGATACCTTGACTTATACTCACATCATTACTAGAAGACAAGAAGTGTGCAAATGAAGACCTCTTATAACCAGGGTCGAATCTGTAGATCCTATTCTCCGGGTTACCGCATATGTTTACGGGTTTCTCCGTGTGTCTGAATGATGGCAGTTGCTGCAGTTCCTGCATAGCGCTCTCCACACCCAATCTTAAGGTGGTGCACATGTGTTTATTCTGAGCCTGCACCATGACATTGATATCTAAGTGTAGAAGCACTGCAGCTAGTAACAGCCTCATCATCAAGCTTTTCCCACACTGTCTCGGGGCAAGGCACAGAGTGTAAGGGTTTGCGTAGTGAGAGAATGCTCTCTCCACCTGGTAGAAGTGACTGAGTGCAGGGTTTACATAGTCGTAGTTCTCCGACCCAGAGGGGATAAGCCCAGCTTGTCAAGTAGAGCGTGCTTATACTTGAAGAGAGCGTCGCCAAATTGGTTCCTAGTGACACCCAAAACCACCCCTCTGAAAAGCTCTAGCTGAAAGGGTTCCATCCTCATGCCTTTGAATTGGAAATATTCAAACACCCTATATATCAGACGTTCAAAGCGGTACATGACAGAGCTGGTTTTATCCTTGGCCGAGGCACCGTGAAGATGTAGATCGCGCATCCTAACCTTAGCTCCCTCCAGTCCGAGCTCTCGTATCAGTGTGGCTTGTGCTAGGCGGTCCTGTATCAGGCGATTATACTCGGTCATTCTATCGTTCTCCATCTGCTCCCTTTCTCTGTTGCTGTCGTCCTTGGAGAGCCTGGTTCTCACGCAGTCGGCAGCCACCCCAACAGGTGCACACGTAGAGTTATCAATGGGGTCTCTCACCAACTCGCTGAGCAGCCACAAGGTCTCCTCAGGGTTCGTGGACAGCGCTCGATGGCGAAATCGCAACCCTGTTGACGTGTTACACCCGGAGCTTAGCTGGACCTCCATCGAAGAGGATTGTGTCATACTGTGCCCCAGTGAATGCATCACAGACAACCTTTCTATGTGTCACACAGATAAGGAGCAATCGAGCACCTCGAGATCTACCTTAATAGAATTTGTGTTACCACTGAAGATTCACTTCAGATACTGTTGGCTTTTCTCTGGGGTGCCCTGGCACAACACCAAGCGCCTGGGATACAGAGCGGAGCCGTTAACCGATCGCGAACTGCTCTGCGTCAACCGCATGCTGATGACAGGCGAGGACCACGAGCTGTGCAGCCAGGTGAGTTGCGACAGGATAGCCTGCGAGCAAGACATGAAAGCTTTCTGGTTGACCACAGACGGGCGCCTGGTCTACGTAGATCGACTATCTGAAGACATCAAGTTCCGACGCCTCAGACAGCAGAACCTGCACGTGGCGTTGTCCCTGTGGACTACCAACCCCGAACTGTGCGGGCAAATGATGCGAGCCTCCGAGTCTGCCCACGATAACCTGATCACAATATGCGGAGAGGCAGCGAGCTTGAGCCAAGGCAGGTTCTACAACCTGTACGCAAATTACCCTCTCCCAATCAACAACAACACGGACTGGGACCGGGACGTGTCGCTAGAGTTACTTCGGGTAGACCATAAGGACATAGGAGCCTGGGTAGACCATAAGGACATCGGCGCCAAGGAGATACGGAACGGAGGGGAGTTACTCCTGGAGCTGCAGTCTCTTTACACTGCTTATTTCAGCTTCATCACCGACAACTCTACGTCCAATGAACTGAGGGAGAGGGTGTCTCTTCTGGGTGCTCAGTGGCTGGTCCAAGAAGACTGTTCGGAGTTGCAGTTTTCACTGAACCTGGAAAGGAACTGGTTTACAAGAATGGTCATCATAGTGGCCATATATCTGGCGTTGGCATAAACGGGCATCATCCTGCATATGTCCCACATTTGTCCTTCACAGTTGGAAAAAAACCCTTGCCACAGATCCTCAGAGCTCCCTTCGGAATGTCTCCACAATTGTCACCTTGTCCGAGAAATTGCTCCCAATAGGAATACTGCCACAGGCCTTTATAAGGTGATGTGGAGAGTGCTCACAGTGTGATCCAGAGTGTCACAGTGTCAAGGACATATTGGTTATTAACTATCACATGTATCTGTTCAGGGTACCACTTGGACGCATTTCCCTTGGCTACTACATTGGACCTACTACGAGAACTACTAGGATAATGACTCACAACAAGGTCAGGAGAGGAGGCATCAGGACAAAGATATATGTTGGTGACAACGCTGAAAAGCAAGACCTGGCAAACGCGTGGGCCTCACAGATGCTCTCTCGGAATTATCTGCCCAGGCAGGGTCTAGAGGATGCTCTGCAATACATGCTTGACAAACCCGTCGGTTGTTACGTTTTCATTAGACCTAAGAGTACTGAAAGTGACAGGTTTGCGGTGCTGGTGCGAGACCACAATAAGACGGTTCGCTACAACATTCGCCCCAACGAAGACTACAGCACATACATCATGTCCACGCTGGATGGAGGAGAGAGATGTTACAGTAGTATATCAGAGCTTCTAGGTCCGCTAGGCCAATGTGAGAAAGCGACAGCCGCACCGACTACGAGATGATCAGAGAAATGGAGATGGAGGCGATGTCTGCAGGAGCACAGTGCAGCCGCAGCCTGGATGCATCCAGGGGCAAACAAGCACAGGGTCCCCGCGGCATCAGCTTAGATGATGACCATTACACCTTGTTAGGGGATGCGAAACCGCCCAATTCCACACAATGCCCCAGTATCCACAGGAGCCGTAAGCAACGTTATTACCAAAACGCCACTCCCAGGGTTACTACTCCCAGGGTTACTGAGGACACGTGCAACGTGAGGGATACGTCCAAGGGTGCTCAAGTTGGACCAGGAACACAGACTCAGGGCAGCAGCCTAGATCTAGATGACGAAGTGTACAGTTTGCTAGGGACCGTGAACCTGTCGGATCGACCCAGACCCCCCAGTATCCACAGAAGCCGTAAGGACCGTCTGTATATGTACAGGAACGAGGCTCCTCTTCAGCTGAACGAAGGGACATCAGCCTATCCCTTAACACATAACAGGGGTGAAGGTACCAACAACAAAGAGGAGGACACAGCCCACCGGGGGAAGTACTACGAAGACAACACCAACAATGTGATCCAGCCTGAGGTTGATTTTGCAGCGATTGGCAGAATTAGACGATGATGGTTATGGTGAAGAAGTATCCAAGGGGGCTCAGATAGCTCCAATGTCTTGGGTGTTGGGTGTTTGATTGGGTGTTTGAAAGAAAATGTACTTGTATGTACCTGTGGTGGTGGTGGTGGTGTTGTGTTTACTCGATATCGGTGTGCACCTGACTCAATGTGTAAAATGGGAATAAAATAAAGAAATGAACATGTGGAACCGTGGTTTATGTGTTTGGGTCTTTATTATGAAACACACAAGATGATATCATGCTTGGAATTGGATCGAGCCGTTAGGTCAGGTCAAATCACACCAGACAAACAAACTCCATGTCCACAACTGTCAACAACAGTCCTGTCTTTCCTCTTTCCCATAGTACAGTACAGAGTCCAGAGTATAGTGTCCAATGTATCCATGGTATTGTATTATAAGATGCCTATTCCGGAATCACCTCCACAACATCATGGGTATCTGCCATGTGTGCATCATTTACAGCAGCTACTTTGTTCAGGGTGTCATAGAGAGCGTATTTGAACTTCGCTCAGTGCGTTCAATTCTTTTCACAGCCTCCTCAGCTAGGATCATCAGCCCGTTATCGTCTTGTTGTAACATATAGGTATGCGCTTCTACTGTCTCCATAGCATCTGGTATTCCACAGCTATCACAGTTGGTGATGATAGTGTTCGTGTTATGTATAAGGACTTTCAGCTTAAGATCTATGTCGTTCAGAATTTTCCAGTGGTCCATCAACAAGCACCCTAGAAGCTCATCAGCTAGGTTCATCAGCCCGTTATTGTCTTGTTGTAACATATAGCCCTGCTCTTCGACTGTCTCCATAGCATCTGGTATTCCACAGCTATCACAGTTGGTGATGATAGTGTCCGTGTTATGTATAAGGACTTCCAGCTTACGATCTAGGTCATTCAGGATGTTCCAGTAGTCCATCAAGGAGCACCGTGACGGTTCTATTGTCCGATACACTTACTGTCAAAGGGCACAATACCAAGGTAGAGGTATACTGTACGAAAAAAGCAACTACTATGACCAATGTCAATGACTTCACAATCTCTACAATGTCAGTATTTCCACTTGTCCAGTTCTTGTAACCTTACAGTTAGTCTAACCAGTAATGATTCACCCTAACTCTGTGAGGCTAGAGTTTGGGCCACCCATGCACTGCTGTTTATCATACCTACAAGGGCTGGGCTGGGTATCAGATGTATATCACACCAAGTATGAAGGCTTACTCCACGGCTCAGGATCAGGCTCCGGCTCCAAGGGCTGTTTATCCGAGTTATCCCCAGACCAAGGCTCCCATGGGGGAATCGGGCGGAAAGGTGTGTCTACACATGTAAAGCGCCTGTTATATATCCACTGCTCCCTGCTCCCATAGCACACTGAGTCCCGGTGAAAAGGTGTGTCTAGAGTGTGGAGCTCTTTATACACACCTCTGTGTATCCAGCCAAGGATGGGTTATCCCAATGAGGATGTTTCACCCCCACCCAGAACCCCTGGGTTGTCAGCCCAGGGCAGCTGTATCACATCCTCATGGATGGTTTGTCCAACCACAAATCTCCAATGGCAAACAGGATAGGCTCACTGGGACTGTAGGTGAGGGTCATGGTGCTCTGACATTCTAGGTTTGTGAGAGGCTAAAGGTGCTCTGACTTTCAGACCGCACCTAAACAAACTCTGAGTCCTGTTGTTGGTTGGCCTTCCCATCCATGAGTTCACACATCAGCCCATGTGCGGACAAAACATCCCTGAGAGGCAATCCAACTCTGACAAACAGAGAGCCTGGCATGGGAGCCTCTCCTACACAGCTATGGAATTTCAGAGCCCTGTGAGCCTATCCTGTATTTGGTTGGGCTTCCTATCCATGAGTCCACACATCAGCCCCTGTGCGGACAAACCATCCCTGTGAGGCAATCCAACTCTGACAAACAGAGAGCCTGGCCTGTGAGCCTCTCCTACACAGCCTTACAATTTCACAGCCCCGTGAGCCTGCCCTGTGACACTCTGACAACAGGTTGTTAGACAAAACACAAACGTAGAATTTCAGAGCCCCGTGAGCATGGCCTGTGAGGCTCTCCTACAGGCTCACGGGGCTCTGACGTTCTACGTTTGTGTAGGAGAAGCTCACGGTCCAGGCTCACCTGGCTCCGACCGCAAACCTTTACGGTCCTATACTGAAGCAGGTGGCTCTTCCCTGCAACTGTTCATGATCCTGTTATTGTGTGATAGTTTGAACGAATGTATAGATCCACACATTAACTAGTTGCAGCTACCTACTGAAACTGCAGCTTCTATAGGACCGAGGAGTACTTGAGAGATATAATGGCCAGCAGGATTCGCAATGTAGTTCAGCCAGGCTTATACGGGAGCTGCACTTGGAACATCAGTGATATCAACGTCAAAAGGTTGGTTAAAGCTTGGATAGGGCACACCCCTGCCACCTTGGACATGTCTCTTGAGTCGTTTCTACTCATGTCATCCCGGGAAGCTCAAGGTTATGGTGCAGAGTTCGCTTCAAGGCACCGCCAGCTGATCATGAGGATCCTCATGAAGTACGCTGACTCAGTGAACACCATAAATGTCATGGCTGGAGTCGGGGATACGAGACAGCACACTTCGCTCAACAGCAGACAGTACAGCAGTCCAATCCGTGGAGCCGGTGCTTACTGGTCCGATTGTGAGGATCCAGAGAGGTTCTACGCCCAGGAGTTTGATGATGATGAACTCGCAGCATCATCAAAGTTGAGGCTTCAAGAAGACCTGTACCAAGACCGGCCACCTCATAACATGCGACACCCAGGACCTTAGTTTGTATTAGACTACCTGCCTAACTACTGATGTTGGCAAGGGTTAGTGTCTCATCACACGTTACACAGCCTCCATTCTTTTCTGATATTAACTATGAACAAGCTGAACCGGAGCAGTACAAGGGTGTGCTTGATATCGCACACCTGCAACACCTACTATGGAGAACATGGACACGCGTGTCAAACAATTCTTAGATCAGTTCCAGCATATGAGTGAGAGTTCCAAGTTCCTTGGTATGCCCTTTATAGTGTTTGTCGCTATGCCGGAAAACGCTCTACACGCCATGGGTGTTACTGCCAAATTCATATGCGACCATAAACAACTGGTACAGAATACTAGGCAAAGGTGGAAGGTTCCATATCTTCAGCAGCTGCAACATCAGCGGAGAGATCAATTTCAGCCGCAACACATTCAGCAGCAACGACAGAAGGACCATACACAACAGTCACATCAGCACAGTGGTGTCACCGCTCGCTCAAAAAGCCCGGAGTTCGCGTATCACACTCCAGCCGTCCCTGCTGACACGGTGTATGCCACCTATCAACCCAAGCTCGGGGAGAATTGCTGCGGAAACTATGAGAGATCTAAACATCATCATGTAAGGGAGCAGAGTCCCCAAGCACGCAGTGCTAGGCAATCTCAACGCCAACAGTAGCTGAGCGTGGATTTGGGAATGGATATGTGGCTGATGTCACATTCAAGTAAGGACATGCGCCAGCTGAGGTCTGATGCGAAACGTAAAGGTCAGAGTCACAGTCCCTGGGAATATTAATCGTACAGACACACTAAACCATTCAGAAGAGTGGTATGAGATATGGTTAGTTAGACTAGCAGAGACGTCAGTTATCCAACCAGAGGTTTGTCCTTGGATAAAAAGGGGTTGAGTACCATGTCAAACCAGACCTTCACTGACACATTGAAGTCCCCATGTCTGATTTGAGAGCGGACTCAAGTCACAATTGTTTGGTTCAGACTTGACCTTTAGCAGCACGCAGCCAACCTATCTACCTGATGTGAGTTAAAGCTATTCCATTCCAGAGGTGCTTTGCCGCTCACACACTAAGCCGAGACCTTAATCTACACGACTCCACTACGGGCAGCTGAAATGGACTATACCACAGCCCCAGTCTCAGCTCCAAGCCAGCCCCATACCAGCACCTCGCCCACGGGGAGTACTACCAGTCTTACTTTTTCACAAGCTGAGAACGGTGCAACAACACTCACTGTACCCAGTGGCCGAACGACCGAACTCAGACACCACACTTTGCAATTTAGCAAGGACCCAGGCTGTTCCAACCCGGTCCTCAAGCACGTCATAGACATGGAGGCTGATGATCAAGACCTTCAAATTTACAACAAAGAGTACAGCGATACAGACGAAGACAAAGCTGAATCTGACAAGGCGTACAACGAATATACAGACCTTAGGGACGAGGGGCCCTTCTACGATGATGATGATGATGATGATGATGAATTGTCTTGGTCAGACCCAGATTGCGATCCAGCTCTCAGGTATTACCACGAAGACCATGTAGCGTATCTACGCGACAAAGGCCTAGACTTCGAAGACTGCGGAGACGGAGGCTTTTGGCATAAACCGGGGGGGTATATCAACGTCGATCAACGAGTCAAAGGAGTTGTGTTTGAGGACACTGACACTGATTGATGTCAACCTTATGCTTCCACAGTATAGCCCTTAACCAACCTCTTGTTACCAGCCTCTTGTTTGTTGTTTATTGATTGCGTGATTATAACTTAGCTTATAGTAGAGAATGGATGAGTACCTGTGTATATGTACCTGTCTATACAGTGGTAGTTCTGCACCCTATACCCATGTGTACTTTCCATGTGTACTTTCCATGTGTACTTTCCATGTGTACTTTCCATGTGTACTTTCCATGTGTACTTTCCATGTGTCCACACGTTGTCCATAATAAAAGACAATAAAAAAACAGTCAATACATTTCTCTACCTGTGTATTTCTTTATTACGTCACGTACAGGACACCATTTACAGTTACAGGACCGATATGCACATACAGATAGGCACATACATACGATATGCTGCTGCTACTACTTGTAATACACCTCACCGCTTAGTTTGATAGACCTTTCCCCACTGTGTATCTCGTCTCTGGTGTGACATAGAAGTAAGAACGCCGAGAGCATGTCGTCTCTGGTGTACTCTCCGTCTACAGACTTCTTGCCACCAGTAGTCACGGTACTACATTTCACAGCCTCTGTGATAGTGACCATGGCCATTTCTTCTCTCAATTTCCCCAGTAGCAGTTTCCCTTGTTCTGCGTGAGCCTTGTCAGTGAGCCTGTCTCCGGGTAGAGCTATGATGTCTCGCGTCTCCAATAGACTCGCCGTGATATCAGTGGCCAGATTGACTCCCTTTCGAGAGCGCCTGTACATGAACACGTCCATATTGGAGCCCATCTTGTTGCTAGATCCCGCACCCTTGGAGGTTCCTATGGTTGACTCGAGCATCCGAGTTTTCTTGGTGACCTCGGATAACACTGCCCATCCCAGGGACATTACGGTGTCACAATAATAGAGCGTTTCCCTATTGATTGCTGACACCGTACTGAGAACCATAGCGAGTTTGGTCTTTGCTCCTACGTGCTTCCCTAGCATGTACTTGTTGTTGATATGAGACCACTTGCTGTAGAACAGGACCTTAAACCCGGAGCGTAGCAGGGACTGCTCGATTAGATTTTTTACATCGACCAGTGCGTTCACGTAGGTGTTTTGTTCAAATACCATCACCACTGGTACTTCTTTCCACATCACTCTGGGCATAATCAGTTTCAGTAGTCTAATGTGAGCGCATAGCAGAGCAGCGTAGACTCGCGTCACCTGATCCAAATCGCGAATCTCCAGTTCCTCCAGGGCCATAACCTGTGAGAGTGAAAGAGAGCGAGAGAGCGAGAGAGAGAGAGATAGAGAGAGAGAGAGAGAGACCCGTACAACTAGTCAGTGAAATGGGTATAAATACATTATTAGCGCTCTGAGGATTTAAACACCCACAGAGAGAACAGAAAGAGGCTGCTGCTAGCCCACAAACAATCATGTTCTGTCCCGCTTGTCAGGCTGCTCGACAGGACGTGGAGACATTGATGAGGACTCCATGGGAGTACCTCTTATCACACTACGAGTTCATGATAGTGTTCACTTCATTCCAGCGCAACATTGTCTTCTACTCTAACATGGATTACGGGCAACTCAGGACCCTATACAGCCAGCTTGTGTCCTTCTCTCCTGCTAGGATACTCATGATAGACACATTGATCTCGGTTTACAACAAAAGAGGACTCGGTAAAGAAGTACAATGTGATTCGTTCGATGTTCCTTGCGAGTTGTCAAGGGTTATAACACTTGCAATAGGGAACCAGGTCCCAGAGCAGTTCGTACACGAGTGCATCTCAAGCTGCAACTGGAAGGGGTACGATGATATGGTACTCGCTGCGTTCGCCTCAGCCGACACTATTCGCAGTGGAGCCCTAAAGTACATGGCTATCATCAAGGAGAGCGTACGGGATATACAATCGCTTCACATAATCATCTCTCTAGCGGTTACAGGGTGGTTGGTGAAACTCTCCGAAGCAAAGTGCACATGTGGCACCTGGACCCAGGCCCTAGACCTGATCTCGTGCTTCGTAGCCGACACAGAGTCCACGTTGACGATCCAAGACGAGGCTCGTATAAGCGCTTACATTTGCACACTATTAGACTTGAGCCCCGCTCCCACAAACGGACTGTACCTTTGGGACAAACACAGACCCTTAAATTACAAATACATGTTTAGCGACCTTCTGATTACAGGTCTAGATTCGGATGAAACTTGACAACTCACCACTAGCTTGCCACCTGCCAACTCCACAGCACAGCACACCCCGGCACAGGACCTAGAGCCTCCTCCGAACGTTGGGTCGAGGCACAGGTACGCTCTGACCACGGACCCACGATTCATATATTCCAGGGTGACGCTGTTATTCGACAGGAACTTGTTTATGACCGAGGGCTCGAAGGGAGTGGTGTGGTCGGTCTTGGTGTCGGTGGACGAAGTGCTGCTGCTACCCGTGACTTCGCTCTCGAATCCTTTCGGCGTGACCATGTTCATCAGCTCCTTCAGATGGTTGTCTACAGATATATGTTGAGGACAGTACACTCCCAGGCAGAAGCACGTCAGCCCAGGCTCCCTCTCGTGATACCTACACTTGAAGCTCTGGGACACTACGTGGTACGCGGGCTCTCCATCTTCCCCACGGATATCAGCCACTTTGTTCAGCCACGGGGTGTTGTTGACATGACTTGTGATGTGCACTTGCTTTCGCCCTCTGAACGCGATGTTCGGCAGCACAGCCAGCAGCACCTTAGAACTAACAAAGCCCACTTCGTCCACCAGAATGAGATCAGCGCTCTGCCCTCTGCTGGCCTGAGAAGAGAAAGTGAGAAGGAGACATGTTAGCAGGGGTAACCTGGATAGTACTCCTAGCATACTACATATCTCATACTACATAATCACACAGTGGTCATGGACAGTGTCATATCATAAAATACAGCCACAGGAGAAGAGCAAGTGGAGAGGAAGGGTGAGATTGGAAGGGTGAGATCTCAGAACGTGGAAGGACAGAGGAACAGCAAGTAGCAAAAAGAAGAAGAAGAAGTAGAAGAAGAAGAAGAAGAAGAAGAATAGTTGGACAGCAACGGAGACCGCATGTCAACAGGCCAAGCATGAATCATTCCCACATAGAGTTAATAGACGATCCCCAATGGGTGAGCTACTGTGTTGAGAATGAATGCTCTTTCAGAGACCACATTCAGGGATACGTGTGCCGAACACACTGCAGCAGGCACGTGTGCTCAGGTTCCAGTTGCTCCTTGATACAAACCATGGCGGAGCCGATATCAGATGGCCTCATCAGAGTCTTCATGTCCCGTCGCAGCTCTGCTCGTATTTCACAAACCTCAGGTGGAGTTCAGAGGTCCGTACTACATGCCCGATAGAGGGGATTGTATCGAAATGGGTTATGGTGCAAAGGAATACCACCCAGGGACCACGGGTCACTGCTGCACGGAGGTGGAAGGCCGCCATCTCATACTGAAAGCCAGCCTGCCTGTCATGCTCGCCCTCTTCTCGATATCTCTAACCAAAGACTTTGGGAGTCAATATGGGATTGTACACAAGAGTCTAGGGGCAAACACTTCATCGAGCACCACGTCTTTCTCCTGGATGGCTAAGATATTCGAACTGGCTGAGGAGATACAGTTTAAGCACAGGTCCGAGCTGTGTTGCCGCCGAGAGATGTCCTCGGTTTTACAGGACGCCGTGTTGAAGAGCGCAGTAGCCATATCAACGCTGTTCAGCTCGCGCAACAAGAAGATCAACCGCTTCATGAAGAAAGTGACTTGCAAGTACAACGACAAGCACTCCAAAAGAGCTGACTTCTATACCATGGTGGTAATGCTGGCGTTATGTCTTTTCCCATATTTAAAGCATCGTGTACTAGGCGACATATTTAACAACAGGACATTGGTGATTATGTGCTTTGACAAGACACGCACCAGACACAACCAGTGGTCTACACTCTCCACGCATATCCACATGCACGTGAACCAGCCAGAGTTTGTAAAAGGGGTGCTTTCCAACAGCGATCTCGCCAGCTCCCTGCCCGCTGTGGTGACGGCCACCTTGGAAAAGTACATTGCCGACGCTAGCTACTCTGACATCGACAGTACTATGTCTGGTACTATGTCTCACAGTCAGACTCCCCGAGACCGCTGCTTCGAGAACCTGGAACAGTGCGAGGTTGGACATCGGACCGCACCTCGACTGGACTCGTCTCTACACCGAAAGAACAAGGAAAATAAAAAACACATGGGGAAAAGGAGGACTCCTTGCTCGAAGGAGACTGTCTTAGACGAGGTTATATTTTTCACTAGACTCGAGGCAGTCTCTATAGGAAAGCCCGATGCTATCAGGTGCTTGAATAACACAACTCTCTCAGCCGTCACATTGTACCTAGGATTGTATCTACGTACTGGGCCTATCATCGCCATGCAAATATACGAGATCAGCTTGTCGTTAGTGCCAGTCGAGGCTGTGGACCTTAGGTTCATTCTCAGCTCGTCGACTTTCAGCTGAGCCCGACGCCTGTCCCCCTCCTCATCAGGGTACTGCGCAGATAGGACCTGGGCTCTGTTGCGGCTCATATTGAGCGAACCGTAAAATTGGTAGAGTGAACGCAAGGGGTATGCGCTCAGATACCTGGGAGCCTCTATCTCCTCCAGTGTGTGGCAATGAGATTTGAGTTGGTGGAATATTTCTTTACCCAACGTCTTCTGCTTGATTATCTCGTCCCGTCTCTTGAGCGAATCCAACTGCTCCAGGAACTTAATGGGTTTCAGACTTTCACCCGCGCTCGATCGTCCTTCGTGGCGTCAGTTATGAAGACACTACCGCAAGGGCCGGCTCTCACCATTTCGCCGTTGTCGTCGATACGGAGATCGCACGAGTCCTCCGCGTGAGTGGAACTTACATTCTTTCCAAACGCACACTGCTCGTGCCTGAGCGTGAAGTGGTAGCACGAAATATTCCTCTTCACTTCTTCCCAGGTGTCGACAGTGATTTCTGCTTCGAGTAACACTCTGGACACTCCTTGGTGTCCATAGCCAGCTGCGGCACCATTGGGTACCGGAGCATGAGCGAAAGGAAGTCCTGCAGAGAATCCAAGGTGTTCAGGGACTCTTCGCGAGAGCACGTGATGAACTCTCTGCTGAGCTTTGCGTAGACACCAACTGCTTCGGACAGTGTCAGCGGTTGATTTGGCCTTCTGACTATGGTTTCGCCCTTCTCCACGCCTTGGATCGCGAGCCACACCGTGTATTCGTTGACCTGTTTGTTAGAAGGTCCTTCGGGCGTCGAGGCTGATCGCTTGGGCTCATGAAATGAGTCTGCAAAGTTTTGCAGTTGTGAGTCTATCTCTCCCAGCAACCTTGCTCTGCACGCCAAGTCGTACAGGTTGATCACGCTCATTGTCATTCTCTGGCCTTGGTGAGGCTCGATCTCAGAGCCTCTAGCGCTCCCCGGGGCTACCACGTCTGTGATCCGTCTCTGACCCTGCCATTCCGCTAGACACACCATGAGTCCTATCCATCTGGGGTCTCGTGAGCACGCCGGGTGTTTCACGTCGCCTCTCTCAGAAACAGAGGGCCAGAGTGTCGTTAGTTGAGCAAATGCAGATATGCCAGTGTCGCTGATAAAGTTCTCGGGCATGGCGTAGTGTGAGGCAAGCTTGCCATTCCCTGTCCAAGGCAAGCAGGCCTCTATCGCTAGGTTGTGCGGTAACTCCCTGAAGGCGTATGCCAGGGCGCCCACTCTGTTCCTACGTCCGGTGGTCACCACAATACAGCGGCTGATCTCACGAGCAAGTTTCAGCATCTCCTCTCTCCCCTCACTCACCACAATTACAATCTTCGGGTGGATAGGATACACATCGGGGGAGACTCTGTCAGCCAGGGCAAGCGTTCCCATGACCAGGTTAAGAACCCTCTCGCCCGCAGCGTCTGACGAGCCGTGTACAAACACCGGTCTCAGTCCACACCCGTACATCAGCACGGTGCACACATCGTGACGTGAGAGAGAGAGGAACTTGTGAGGTTTGTAATACTTGACAAGCCTGCCGTCGTTGTCCAATCTCACCCTGGTCCTGTAGTCGTCATTGTGGACAGGTTCGAAGAACACATGCCCTTCGTTCAAAGGGAGACAGGGGACAAATTCAACCTCAAGACGGGAATTGAGTACGACGAAACCCGAAACTCCCCTCTCATGCCACTCGCAGTTTACAGTAATGGGTTCTGGAGTTTCTTCTTCTTCTTCTTCTTCTTCTTCTTCTTCTTCTTCTTCTTCTTCTTCTTCCTCGCTTCTCCTTCACTTTCTTGTTCATCGTCAATCCTTTGTCCTTCGCTCCCTTGTAATTCGCTCCCTTCTACTTCACTTTGTTGTTCATCATCACTCACATCCGATCCACTTTGTTCATGATCAGCAGTCCCCTCAGATCCACTTTCTTCGTCAACATCCCCACCCGAGGACTCTCCATCGCTGTCAGACAACTCGGGTTCACTTTCATCGGAGCTCACGACTTCACTTTGATTCTGTCTAGCCAAGGACTCTTTGTAGTCTATCAGGTACCAAAACCTCTCTCTCCTAGGTATCAGTTTCCCATCAGAGCACCTCTTCCAGTCTTGCAACCGCTTGCTGTACCAAAAACACCCCGTAGAGTCTCGAGCGAGCGCCTTGGTGAAATCAGTCCTCCCCGACTCCCATCTGTACTTTAACTTTGACACCTTCGAGCAAAATGAACTCGGGTCCGTCTTTGACCACGGTAAGGGTCTCTGCCAGGTTTCGGGTCCTCGGATTCCCTTGGGTAGACAGAGCAGCTTGCAGAACTCCCTAAGCGAACGGTTGCAACGAACGTGCACCTCTTTGCAGTCACTCTCCCCGCCTGTGGGGCTGTCCACGGGAGTCTTGATGACAGCGTGCAGCCCTGGATCCCCTTGCATTGCAGACACTTTCAAGGTCCCTGGGTTTGAATGTAGCACCAGGTTGCCACCGGAGTTGACGCGAATGACCCCTTTAGACTTGGAGAGCAGAGCAGTCACATCCTCCCTAGTGCCACAAGGCCCTTTGCAGGAGACCAGGTACCCAATGCAACATGTTTTCAGAACATCTAAACCCGGGGGCAAAGTGTGAGTCCAACATTCTGTCACAGAGTCCGCCTCAGGCGTGAAAACAGTCACAGTCCGCGATCTGAAAGGTCCCGTAGCACCAGCGAACCAGGCTGCAGGTAATTGTACACGCCGCGTCTTAGACATTTTATCTCCAGCTCTTCGTGCACCTCTCCAGAGAGCATTCTACACGCTAGGGCCAGGACAAACTCAGACGCTGAGCACACCTCGTTGTGGACAATCAGACTCTGGTCAACCGGAACGTCCCGCTTGGTGTACTCATCGCTGTGGACATGGTGACACGGGGAAGTGTACCAATCTCCGGCCTGGACTATCACGATCAGGTTTGCAATTGGCACCAGAGCGTTGCGTTTGAACTTGTTCAGTCCTTTGTTCACCACCTTACAAGTGCCTCTGGTCCACACCTTTTCGGTAGGGCACGTCAGAGCCCGGGAGCACAAGGAGTCGAAGCCTCGCCATGCGACGGGGTCCTGGATTCGAGCCGTCCTAGAGTCTATCTCCACACGTCCGAGCGGTGCGAGCCTTTCACTCACCAGTTGGCCTCCAGAACTCTTTAGTCGCGAAGAGAAACTGACAGGAGGAGCGGCACAGAGCCACTGTGCAGTAGCGTTGCTAGAACCCAGGCCCCCTATCGCGGTCAGGCTCTCAGAGATAGGATATTCCAGCTCCCAGTCTTGCTCTTGATACTCATCACCCGGGGCCTTTTTGAATGTCCACCGGGTGCCTATGAGTTTGGTCCAAGACCAGTCGTTCACATCGTACCCCTCTAAGGGATCCCGCCCTCCGCTGCGCATGAACATGTCGTCGATTACGGAGCTCTTGTTCTTACACTTGATGCGTTCATGCCCGTCTATCGGATCGGGGCCTGGCCACTCGGGGTCCTCTTTCTTCAACACTTCGGTTCTGTACAGTGAGCTGCTCTCTACAACCACCGCCACCGATTCAAGCTTCTGCACCAAGGGTCCATTGTCCCTCAGGTAGAAGAGCGGGGACTCTGAAGCGAACGCTATAGTGTAACCGTCTACCACAGTGGTGCCCGGGTAGCGGTTGACACCGTAGGACCTGCTCACTAGCCGCATGAAAGTCCAATCCCCCAGACTGGTCCTTACGTTACTCGGGAAACTCTGTACATTTTCAAACTCGAACACGGGACCGAGCGTGCTAGAGTAGGCTCGCAAGAGGAGCTCCTCTTCGTCTCCGCGAGGCAACAGCTCGCAGCCTTCCCAGAGTTCGGAGGGCTGTACGGGCTTCGGGTTGCAACACCTAGACAGCAGAGGCGCTAGCCTGTGATCCTGGGCGCACAAGAAGGCCCCAATCGTGTTTGTCCTCTGCCTCTGAGAGTGGAACGCAGCATCCATGCCCCTGGTCCACACCGATGAGCCTCTGTGTCTACTGAGGGTGATCAACTTGCACACAGGGAAGCAGTTGACCCTGCAGCTTTCCGCCAAATGGCTCAGGAGAGCGTAGACGGGCGACAGCTGGCCCCTGCCATGCAGGGGTGAACTCGTAGTCGAGCATCAAGTCTCCCACGGTCATGTCCGGCACACATGGGTGTACGGCTCTGTAGAACCATGTCAGACAAGCGCTCACGTCAAAGTTCTTCTTGGCACCCCGTGTGACAGAGACCCTGGCGCAGTGTCCGAGTAGCACGGCCTCGTCTAAGCACGCCTCGTACACGGAGCCGCATTCCCCCTGGGCCTGTCTGCCCCTAACCATGGAGTACCGATTCGGGAAGTTTTTATTGTGAGGTTGAGATTGTATTCAGACAAGGGGTAGGACAGCATGTCTTCTTCACTCTCCTCCAAATCGGTTTCTCTGGCTATCTCTATTGAAGGGAAGAACTCTCCGTCTCCTATGGCTGAGGGAACCGTAGAGGAGGCAGGCTTTCGCCTTTGCAACTCAAGCCAAGATCTCTTATACAGAGGCTCCTTGAATCCAGGGTCTCCGATCGAGGGGGTTTCGACCGCAACATCGAACAGGCCCTGCTGCATCTTCCTGCGACAGGTCTTGAAGAGACGACATAGTTTATGTTCCTCGTAGCCTCTTGCGTTCTCGCTACATATCGCCTGCTCTGTCCTCGACATCTCTACAACTATACCCCCATCCGGCTCTGCGACGGCTCCCGAATTGCTTTTCGTGGCCGCTGTCTTGGGAGAGTAATTGAGCTGAAAGAAGCAGTCACTACAATCGATCAATGGACTAGGCAGTGACTTGCCTCTATTGTTTGGTCCGAGGACGCACAGGTCATCGGTGAGCAATGTGGGTTTCCCTAACCAGCGTGGTTCGGGTACAACTCCGTCTGTGTTCGGGATCTTCAACATAGCTCTGCTGTACCCGTGCTTGGAGTGAAACACGCCGCAAGCTCTCAATATGTTCAAGTTAACCAGCCCCAGCGTCCGTATCCCCATCGTGATCCACTTGAAACTTGAATCGCATCCTCTCCCCCGCCCAAACAGGACCAAATGTCCCGTTCTATGTCCAAACCTTGGCACGGTGGAGATCACTCTGGATAGGTTTGCAATGACTTGTTCTTCGTAATCGGTGTCATCCTCAGATTCGCAATCGGAGCTACAGCTCTGACTTGCTTCGCCACCGTGTTCATCCTCACATGTGTCTTTGCTTTCCTCATTGTCATCTCCCTTGTCACCTCCCTTAGTGTCCTCACAGTGGTCATATTCAGCCTCTCCCTGGCTGGAGTCCTGGCTTTCCTCGCTGGAGTCCTGGCTTTCCTCACCTTGCTCCCCTTCGGTGTCATCGTCATCTTCCTTGTCATCTCCCTTAGTCTCCTCACAGTGGTCGTATTCAGCCTCTCCCTCGCTGGAGTCCTGGCTTTCCTCGCTGGAGTCCTGGCTTTCCTCACCTTCCTCCCCTTGGGTGTCATCGTCATCTCCCTTGTCATCTCCCTTAGTCTCCTCACAGTGGTTGTATTCAGCCTCTCCCTCGCTGGAGTCCTGGCTTTCCTCACCTTCCTCCCCTTGGGTGTTTTCCTCGCTCTCCTCACCGGATACCCGGTCTCGGATTTGCAATATCTTATCTTCCAGCTCCTCGCTCATTACCTGCTCTCCACCCGAAAGCTCCAAGCCCGCGAGCCCCGAGTGTACCCTCGGGTTGGCCGAGACGATCTTTCTGAGTTCAGATAAAATCAAATGAGATTTCACCGTCACCTTGACACGGCTCTTCTCCGAGGCGACAAAGGCTTCCTTCAGACACAGGTACGACAAGAGCAGAGCCTGAGCCTCTCTCAGGCTCAGGGTTGATAGGAACGACAGCTGGACGGGGCTGCTAGTGAGCTCCGATTCCTCCACACTTAGCTGCCTGAAAACATCAAAGGCGTACATGATAGCTACACAGCCCGCAAAACGTAACACCCGCGGTGCGACAATGTCCATGGTCCCCGGTAACAGGCACACGGATTGATTGAAGATGTGCCCGCTCGACCTGAACCCTCTCGGTAGGACCCTGTGATACTCGGCGCTCCTTAGGACGTCCAGAGTCGGCATCTCTCCGGAGGAGCGAGCTTCGGCAGGCGCCCGTGTTCGTCATCTCCGTCGCCGAGGCCGCAACATATCACGGCAGGAGGCACGCCCGGGATACCCCTTTCGACTCTAAACGTAGAGCAACCGAGCGGGAACCATTCCGTTATATAGCCACTCGGAGCCGACGTCTTACTGTTCCTCAGCTGAACCGTCCCCGGGGCTCCCCTTCTCATGGCAGCCCTCCTCTTGGGTACAATCACCACAGCGTCTCTCAATATGTGTCTCAAGACCACAACGTTCTCATTCTCGGAAAGAACAGAGAACCCCGAGGGGAGTCTAGTCATGTCTCTGAGAGAAGCCAAGCCATCACGATCACGGCAGCAGCTGAGGACGCTCGAGTGTTCGTCCGCAAGATGCTCGTCGACGAGATGTTCGTCGGGTTTAACCTCCTTGGGGGTGCCGATGTATCTCAGCATCGAACCTGGCTGTAGAGGGTCCAGGTCTCGCAGGTCCAAACCTTTCCCTAGATCAGGCAGAACGCATTTCAGTTTGAACGCAATCCCCAAATTGCAATCCCCCATAGCCAGAGCGCATAGCGTGCGAACTATATCCTCTCGACACCCTTCGTCGAAGATCATACACATATCGGTCTTCCACGACGCGACCAAGCTGTACAGAGATAGGCCGTCCGTCGTGTAGATGTAGCCCGATTCCACCTTCAGGCCACGAATGTCGAGCTCCTTGACCGTGTAACACGTCGGCCACTTTGAACACGACGAGCCTGCCAACGCATCATGCGAGTCCGAGCGTCTACAGATCACCAGCGAAGGTGGCGCTCGAGCTCGGCGGCAGCCTCCTTGTATCCTAAAAGCCACGTCTGAGAACACGGACAGGGTCTCATTGAAAACTGCGAATGCGCTATCCCCAACGGCTAGTTTCCTTGGGAGAGGGGGTTCGGTGAAATTTTCGATTTGCACCACACGACCTCTGCTGTCGAACGTTGTGAACGCACCCTCGCCGGTCCTCACCCTGTACATGTTATTGGACATGCCGAGGAGGGGTGACAAAGAAATACACCTCTTCAGTTCCCCATTGTACAAGAGCCGGCACCTCGTCTTGAACCTAGATACCCATTCCGGATCTAACTCTGCGAACACATCGCTGCGGCCGCCGAACAGGCACCTGCGTTCATCGTCCGTGAGCTGTACCTTTCCCAATCTGAGGCAAGTGTAGACATAGAACATGTACTTATCACACATGCGAACGAGAGATCCCCAGCTACACCTCTTGGAGCTCACAGCACAGAGAGGGTTGCCTCGTACCCGATGAACGGGCAAGCTTGTATCGAGGCTATGGACAGCCCGAATTGGCCCCTTTCGCTCTGGAAGAGAGGCCCAGGGTTTGATCATTCTCTCTCCCTGAGGGACAACTTGACCAGGGTGGTTAAAGATATCTTCTCAAAATACGACAATGTCTTCAATGATGAAGCTATGCCCTTTGTGAACCAAGGCTCGGTTCAGCCTGCATGTCGCCTTGCAGCTCTCAACGGGGACACAGGAGACACAGCGGAATCAATGGAAGAGGGGTCCGTATACTATGAATATGACAGGGGGAAAACCAACAACAACATGGACAGTCATGATATCAGTATGTGTTCTGAATATTCCTTCGATGAGTTACATACGGAGCAGCTTAAAGTCATACATTTTGAAGACAGTGACAGTGAAGAGAGTATGTCAATAGCCAACTCTGGCATTGACTACGATGACGAAGATTACCACCCCCATGATGATGATGATGAAGACGCTCCCAGGACCGAACAGAGACACCCTCGGTCATGGACAGTTGAAAAGTGGACCACAGGAGACCTAGATGGAGATAAGTCGCCCAGGGGGGCGCGTGTTGGGGACCGATCGACACGCTCCAAGCGTAGATGCGTGCGATGTGAGGCCTACGACGCTCACTGTAAGTCCGCAGCGGAGAATTACAGACGGATCCTGACTAGCTACACCAAGACCGTTTCTGAGCTTATGATAGGCTTCAAGAAGGTTCTAGAGAGGTACCCCAAGCTTAGGGTCGACTCGAGCGACGACCATCTCCACTACATGGTTCAGGCCGCACTAGGGCGCAACAACCTCGTGCAGGAGATGGTTCACCTGGCTGTAAAGAGACAGGTGCGAGAGGCTTTCAAAACGGAGGCCAACGAGGAAGACGCTAAGTGTCACCATGCAGTCGTTTCTGTCCAAGAAGCCCTAAACACGTGCTACACCGACAGCGAGACACTCAGGATGATCCTCCAGCGCTACACCAATCTGTACATTAGATACATAGAGGTGTGGAGAGAGATGTGTTCCAAGGTATCCAGGGACATCACGGTGATGGAGTTTATCACCATGACTCAGGACAGGCCGGGCGTGAGCCACGGGGAGCCTTGGTCCGAGGCAAAAGCCTACGTTGCTCGCATGCTCCACAAGGTGGCCTCCATTACTCCCAGGGCCGTAGGGGAAGCTTGCGCCCGTGCGCTGAAAAAATAGATTTCAACCTCTCGTCAGCTCCTACGGATTTTGACAAACGCAAAGGTGTCCTCGACGCCTCGATAGAGGAAATCCGCAGCCTTCTGGAAAGGACATCGCGAAAGTGGAGTTGGGACTCATGCATGAACGACCTGCACTTTGATATCCGCAGCGACCTCACGGTGCTGGAGGCCCTGGTCGGCGTGGGAGAGATATCCGTGAAGACTCTGCTGTATGAGAGGTCTATGCTCGTCTCGCAAGTGAGAAAGATGACTAGGAACGAGGGCTCTCTCGAGCTTCAGGTGGCTCAGACGCGATCCAAGCTGAGAGAATCGGTGACTCGGTGCCGGTACGCGGAGATGAGCACGCTGCAGTGAGCGGTTGACCTTGCCGGTTGACTGGCCCCCGGTGGAGCGTGTGGGTACTAATCTAGCGTTTGTATCATGGATAGTGCGTCTACACCATGGATTCGGATTGCGATTACCTGCTCTACAGCAAATGTGACCGGACCTCCGAAGATGCCGATGTGGAGGACGAACCGTGTCTACACTGTTCCGATTACCCAGTTCAGGAGAAGGCAATACGATCCACCTCAGTACATAGCACACCCACAGTGTCTTTCGATCGAGCGCTGACCGGGCGCATGGCGCCTTACGTCGAGGTGTTTGAAGCAAGCGACCTGTCAACCCGGACCGAATGCAAAAATCTTTTCACAAATCCCAGACCCCGCTACGCTATGTGAAAGATGGAGACATTATATCGCTCCAAGGCGCGATACACATGCAGGACGTGTCCCCAAACGGCACCTGGCTGTCTGAAAAGACAGAGTGTATAAAATCGCTATTCAGGTTGAGACTCGCGTGTCTGATGTGCACACATCTACCAGACCTAAACAGAATAGTCCTTGAACAGAAGAACGATGACGGTTATTGTATCTGGCAAACAAGTGGCTGTTGAACAAACGAAACATGAGCGAAGGCATAGAGTTATTCGGACCGTTTGTCTGCGACGCAATGCTCGCTCCCGTGCTCCACGAAATCCTTCGTTCGGACTGGATCGAAGAGCGCAAGGAACTCGGGGAGACGAACAACGAGCTGAAGCTAGGATGGGCCCAGGAGTTTTACAATTGGAAGTGTGTCATGAAAAACAGGACCGGCTCCATGGTATTTGCTCACCATCTACAGTGTCCCATCACACTCAACAATGCGCATAGCTACACAATCGTAACGCTCATCTTGGACAAGATGCGACGGTGCGGATACACGCCTTGGTCCGCTGTGCAGGCAGTGCGCTGCTCGGAGGGTGACATTACGGAGATCGCTTGTGTCGAATGTAGGAGTCGTCTCCTGGCCTCCTGCGTGTTTCTAATGGAGTGCGCCGCAGTGGAGGCGTCTCGTCAGCGCGATTGGCTGGTGCGAAACGAAGCAGTGATTCAGCTATGCTGGCTCCTATATCGAATACACAAGCCTCAGGGGTGTGATGTTTGTAACTTGCTAGAAGCCTGGACGGAGTCCATCATGATACACTCTATAAGGTTCCATGAGTACAAAGCTAAGGCCCCCTCCTTGTCTGACTTAGAGGCTATGGTTGTCATATTCGCAAACGATCACATACCAGTGGTATCTGAAAGCCGGAGCAGCTCAACGGTCAAGCACAGGTATGACAACGGCTCCCAGGACCCTGACCCCGGGCTGATAGAGGTGATTGTGCGAAACCCCAGGTTCTCCCCTAAGCGGGAGCCTGTCGTTTACCCGATTACAAGGGATGATGACTTCAACATTTCGACCGCAGTCGACGTCCTGACCAAAGCCCCAGTCGCCATGGAAGCCAGGGCCCAAGAGGTAGACGTGATAGCGAGGGCTTTTGTGTCGTGCTTCCCTAGAGTGGCCGCATCAGCTCTGGACCATCTTACGCTGAAGGCGCCTAACACGCGCAAGTTCTCAGGTAGAATATGGCCCTTGTTTGTGAACTCAACCAGGGAGTGTTACAAGCTGTTCAAAGCTCTGGCTCTACCTGTGTCGCCCAGCCCCATTTACACACTTGAGCTGCTGGCGAGAGGGTGGAGAGGCATAGCGACAGAAGTTTTGGAACGTTTCATACCCATGAGCACCGGGGGAGTTGTCCAAGTTAGCTGCGAGCATTACACAAAGCACCTTACCGGGCCCATCAACATGCTAGCCAATCTTAGTCTGATAAGCGACTCGGAAAGGGCTCTGATGGTCAAAGTGTTGAGCAAAGGGGTTCTACCGTGCTTCACGGGAGAGGGTGACAGCTCACCTGACCGACTTGTGAGCTCCACCATAGCTCTAACGTTCGCGGCTTGCGGACTACGGGTGTTTGGGTTCGCGAAGGATGACGACCTCGACGACAACGGCGCACACCTCACAGTTACCTCAGCGGGCTTGTTGTACTACGCGGCCTGGTACGTACTCGTGTACATGGGGACGTTACACATGCAACCCATGTTGAAGGACCGATTGTCCAGAACAGGTTCCGATGCTGACAAACACCTATGCTCAGCTCTGAACCTCGAGCGGGTGACAGAGGGTTCTGACAATTACTATGTCCTTTATGGAAGAGAGCTAGTAAACGCTCTAAGTATAGTGTTCGGTGCTCTGCTCGACATAGGCACCATCCTACGCATCGCAGAGCTATACGTCCCAGAGCTTATGGCTCAGCTGCCTTACAGGAAGAAGCTGAACTGGATTCCGGGCACTGTCAAGAGCTCAATAGAGAGCCGAGACATGTGGTTCACCAAAGAGCACGGGGACGAAGAATCTTACCTACAAAACAAGGAACCTCCCTTCGTGTACCTTGGCAATCTGGCCCACGGGCTTCACAGTAGCATCCAGGGTACGCTGACTATGCGTCACGCTAGACCTATCGCAACAGGCCCTCCGTGGGCCTGACGGAGAGTTTGACCCGTGGTGCGACTCACTCTGGGTTTTCAACGATGTCGACCAGGATGGTGTCAGACTCGATGATACTTTACGCATGGCAATGCAAGAGGAGTCAGAGGAAACCTTTGTCTCTTTAGATCTGGTAGATGATCAGCAGCCAGACGACAACTGGACCTCTGTGTCCCAGTGCCCCCTTTCGCCCGATCTCCACTTGCAAGCAAGTGAAGGCGCAAGTCAAGACGATGCGCCTGCGGCACCGGAACAGCCCCTGGCGATAGTCTATCGTCGTATATGCAAAGGCCTATTGGTGGAGAATGTAGACAACCTGGGGTTTGACGAAAAACACACATTCCTATCTATAGCACATATGTCCCAAGCGTTAGACAAACGGCAACACGTGGCAGCTCCGGTCGTGAAAAGCCCTTGCATGGCAAACATCGCATCCACGGTGTACAGCAAAACCCATGTTAGGGTAAACGTGAGAGGATCTCCGATATCTCACAATAAACTCATAGAGGCACTGTGGGTTCTCTTCATGCACGCCAACAGTCTCCCTGTAACAACAGCAGGAGCATCCTCGACTGTCACCGTATCAACTGCGGAACCCTCCACGCCTGAAGCTCTGGCCGTGATGGTACACTTAGCAGTCAAAAGTTTCAACCTCCAGACTGTCACTCCGCTTGGAGTCTGCAACGACATACATACCATTTACAATTAACGTGCAATCTGGAATCGGAATTTATACCCATCACAGCAATTGTAGGAGGCATGTTCGGAGTCAACGTGGAGCTGACTGTCGACGGTCGCAAATATTACAACGTCAACGAGCACTACCACGGCCTGTGGGCTCCCGGATCAATCTGCTACCATAGCGGCGTCTGGTCTGTGATTGTAGAAGGCCTCAACCTACCCGTCCGGATACCCCAAGAGCAGCTTACCCTAACCCACTATCACACGGGAACATTAGGAGCATACCTCAGGCTGAACGATCTTAAGGTTTGCCAAGTGCCATCTGACAACTACTGTGGATTCCACACAGTGGCTGTGCTATTGGGCAAATCTGGCAAGTGTGACCGCGATGTCTGCAATAGTTTGGTCTGTACCACTGTAGACTACGTGATAGATAATATCAATGTCCCGGGATTCCAAGTGTATGTAAACACGCATAACACTAACACCCGACAGGGTCTGAAAGATGTGTTGATGGAGAGCAATAGGTGGTTGAGCGTAGATGAAGTCACCCTCATGCTCTTGGCTCACGGAAAGAGGTCGGCAATGATCACAGAGCATTCATACCCCATCTACAACACAGACATTAGTCATTTCGTTATCAAGTCCCACCACTATGAACCTGTACTGCATGTGTAGTTTTGGGGATGTCCTGTAATTTTATAGTTGTATATATGTATCATTGTCCACATTGTTTTCTATTTGTTTGATATACAATAAAAACACATGGAGACGAATACTCAGTTTGCTGGGTTTTTATTATTATCTATACACAACTACATACCAACGATGGACTACCAAGTCACAAAAATGTATAATAATGGTATTATGTTGTAGCTATAAGTAGACATCATAAGTAGACATAATTGCTGATGTATAAGTCACACAAGGAAGTGTAATGTATGAAGACATTATAAGCAATAAACTATATGCATGCAAACAAATAAACAAGGACACGGGTATTACAAACGGCTATCAGAAAAGGTACGGTCTATACATGTCACTCCATAGGGTAATAGAAGCTGTGGACAGGCATCCCAGAGGGTGTATCGAGATGTTTGCCATGGGCGCGCCTAGTAGATATACTATCATCATCAGCTGTAGCAGCATCCTCTTCCACCCCTGGACCTGGGTAATCGTCAGCTGATGCTGGGTCTCTGTTCTGGTGACCAACGCTGTTGGTAGTACTTGACACTACACTCACTCTTCCTCTCGAATTTGCAACTCGGCCAACTTGGTAACCCGATGCATTCACGTTGCCAGTGTCACCCTTGAACACAGTTAATACATTAGCCAGTTCTGGACTTTTATAGAGAACGGGCTCCACGATAAGGGCTTTGTTCCACCTGAAACACTGGTTGTGTATCTGTATGTAGAAAGGACCGAAGGGCCGAATGACAGCACCCACAGTGTGCAGATCGATGTCTTTGTACTGCTCAGAGCCTAGTAAAGTGTCCCAGCTACTGTCCACAGACGTGTCTTGGTGTGTGAATCCGCACAGGTTGTAAACACGGTGGAGTAGGTGCTCTTCGGCTGGGACAGACAGGGTCCGGGGACTGATCACGATGGGGTTGTCTTCTCCCTCTCTTGCTTCCTTCCATACAGCCGTTAGCTACGTAGCTTTCAAGCAACGTGGTTCTCACCAAATCTGGCAAATGGTTGAGCAGTCCCAACTGTTTCATTGTACTGTGAATGGTAGCTAAAGCGTGTGATCCTCCCCACACCGGATCCCCGACTTTCCAAGTGTATATGGTGTCGATCAGGCATCCAATGAAGTCCACTCTGAATCCAGTACCCCATCTCCATACCCTTGACGGTTGTATACACTTCATAGTGAAGCCCAGGACCCGGATAGCTACGATCTGTGCTCGTAAAAGGCACTGCATGACATGATAGGCCATGGAGACATTGTCAGTCTCTGAGGCACTTTCAATTCCGTACACACAGCCTAGGTTCCACTTTCCTGCTGCCTCACCTACAAACATCCCTACCACAGAACTGTGTACATATGGGGTCGTCATCAGCTGCAGTGTGAACGTCCTGGGGACGAAGGAGTGAACCTGAAGAGCGGTGTGCATGTCCAAGATGTCCTGTAACACGTCATTTTCAGCAAATACCCTGTGTACCAACAACCCTGCAACATTTTGAATGGTGTTAACAGCTCCCATATACAAGGTCTCCGAGCTTTTAACCATCAGCAGTTTAGGTACGTCGTCCTTAGTCAACGTAGGGAAGTCATTGATTATGAGCTCCACGTGTTTAAAGCCGTTCTGGGGAGGTGTCCCTAGATTCACATTGTGGTACGTCTGGGGGCCTGCCTCACAGCAGAGTGTAGTGCAAGGAATCTGTTTGTTGTAGACCATGTCCTTAGGGTAGCGCAGTAGGCAATAGCGCTGTAAAGCAGATTCAACTCCCATCAGCCAGCTTAGCTTATGATCCCTGGGATCTTTGCGTAGCACGCCTACTACTGTTGGGGTCAGAGTGTTCGGTATCCTCCAACCTTTGGAATGCGATGGCGGCTTGGGCAACAGAACACAAGGTTCCGTTATAGGAAAGGCAACGCGGGGAAGTTGTTGAATTGTCATATCCTTCAACCTAGATATATAGACTGTGTAACAACTGGCATACACCATCTTATGGTATGGTGTGTATCCAATTGACTCCATGCTGGCGGTGGTAAACCCTATAGACCTCCAACGTTTGTTTTGTTTTAAAAACCCAACCCAGTCAAACCATGTAGATTTCCAATGTGTGGTAAGGTGGGGAACCAAGTGAGTGTCAGGGGGTGCCTCCCTAGTGGGGTCAGACCCTTCTGCGTTTACTTGCAAAGGTGGTATCGGCATGACATCATTTGGTATAGGACAATGATAACCTGTGGCATTGTATAATACCCCTTGGTCCCACTGATGGACCATCTGTTGATCAGTAGTAGTACTGGGCTGTCTGACCCAAGGTTGTGGGTATAGCTGTACCACGAAATCATTTGCATGTTCTTCAGCAACGTGGTCACTCTGCCGATGAGACTGTATCTGGAGTTGGGGCCCAACAATGACAGTCTCCGCAGGTTCATCGGCAACGTGGTCACTCTGCCGATGAAACTGCATGTGGAGTTGGGGCTCGTGACTGACATTGTCCGAGGTACCAGGATTGAGGACTTGGTTTACAAGGGACTTGAGTTTATTAGGATCATCCAGGTACTGATCCTTGAAACAATCAAGCAGGATGACAGGCAAGTCCGGAACCTGTCTGGAGCTGTCATCATCAGTCTCATCCTGGATGTAAAAGTGGTTCCTGCTGCTGTAGCAACCCTTGGAATTGACAGTGTGTTGGTTCTGCGTGAAGTGCCAACTTTTGTCACCAGTGCTGCCGAATGTTGTCGGGCGTCCCTCCTCCGGCTAGTTCAGGGTAGAAAGGTGCAATGGTTGTTGTGGTGTCCGCAGTGAGGTGTAAGTCGGTAGAGATGTCGCCCCGATTATGGTTCACAGTCTCCGTAGTATCACATTCGACCTGGATGGTGTCTACGTGATTAGAAGAAGCCTGAGCGTCCAGGTGTACCTCTGCCACGGTAGCTGATGAACCCGAGGGACCCGCAAGTTCCAGACTCACCGATCCGCTTAACTCGTGAAAGTGTTTCAGAGCCCCAATGATACCCTTGTGGTATATCTTTTTTGCCAGTTCTGGGGGACCCGGCAAGTCGTTGGTGCTCTTGTGCTTGTGGACACGTCCTGTACCACGGCTCGAGGTCGTGTAGCTGACTGTGGAATCATTAGAAGACAATGTGTTCCATCCCAGGGTGCTCTTGTCAGCCGTGAGTGCGCTAAGCAAGGCCTGGTAAATCTCGGGTTTGGGTGTAGTGAAGCCACGCTGTACACTTCGAATGGCAGACGATTCGTGTTCCCTAAGCGATTCTATAATGCTGACACGAATGGGTTCCTTGAAGCCCAGAGCCAGCTGCCTACCCTTCAGAGATTCTGGTGTCCTTGACCTTTCACCCAACCACACATGAGGCACGTCGACTCTGCTCATGTCCCTAGTTCCGGCCTGCTTTGGTCCCAGTCTACGCCATATATTGTCATTCACCAGGCCGGCCCTGCAAAACGCTAAGGCGTTGATGAGAGTCTTGAGCCGGTCTGGCGAGCCGCATATATCCACCTTGTCCGAGTCACGGTAAGAAGGCTCGTATTGCATCCCTGGACGGTTAGCTATTGCGGCAGATCCTCCCGTTTCCCATTGGGCCTTCATTTCATTCCAATGTTCGATGATAGAAGCGTCACTCTCGACATGTGCGCACAAGGTACACAGTGCCAGATTAGCGCATGCCATGCGGAATGAGTCCATGTCCTTTGCAATGTTGGAAGACCTGTACATACTGGGCAGCGACACGAATGGCAACAGGGATAGTACGTCTCCGGTCTCACTGTGGACAAAGAACACTGTGGAGAGTTTAGGTTCTCGGACCGCTGTCTTGGCATACAAGTGTCTGGGAGGCATCATGCCCATCAGGCACATGGCTCTAAGAGACCCAAGTACCCCCAGAAAGACCTTGTTGATTTTAAACTCGAGCTGCTCTTCGAGAGCTTTACCTCGCACGCTTCTCATCCAAGAGCTCAATGTCTGCCATCGGGCATCCAGAGTTGTCACGACGTGCATCATCACCGCGTTCGCACGACCAACGTCCTGCAAAACCAGGCAATCGAGCCTAGGGGCCAGCAGTCTGCTACAGTCCATGTGCTGGGAAGAGGTAGCACTGGCCTTGTAGTTGGTGTCACTGAGCATAGATTGTCTGGCTTTGCACGCTCTTACAGCTGAATGCATAATGTCTTCCACGTGCACACTGGGGACCAAGACTCTCAACGAGAAAGTAGACACTTGCCCTTCAGTCAGTGTATCCATTGCGGGTGACAGAGCTACATCATCCTCACAGTCGGTGAACGAGCCACTAGGCACCACTACTACTTCGTGGCATAGGCAATATTTGCCCAGGAAGGTGTACAGAGGGTCAGGTTTTCTGTCGGCAAAGGTGTCACTCCTGGGGTTCCATACGTTCAGCTCTGAGTGTAACTCGAGGTACGAAGGGATAGACACTCTCAATTCCCTGGAACCTCTTCTGTCTTGAAATCTCCACCATAGCTTTAGGAACCTGAATGAATCATCGGTGTTACCGAATATACCACTGTCATCGTCCTTCAGCTGGGCAAAAACGTATCTAGCGATACTGTGTCTAGCGCCCTCGCTTTTGTGAAACCCGTAGCGTTTGTTCTGCACGAGTTCCAAAAACAACATCACAAAGTAAGGCGTATGCATAACAGCCAGGTGCTCCAAGCGCCTCAGGTTCAAGTCCATGACCGGAACAGTCCTCCGGGTACCATTGTCAGTGACTATGTTCTTATACTTGCAACTGCCGGCATGTAATGTCATTCGTATGTGCCTGCACAGTATGCAACAATCAGCTACTCCCGTACTGAAAAACTTAGTGAGGCCTAGGGGGCCCGGTATGTTATCCGGGTGGTAGTAGAAGTCGTGATGCTGGCGTGTGACACTCGCCTTGCTTGCAGCCCGCACCAGACCCAAACGACCCTGGTAGCTGTACAAGTATCCGATTGCGTCTTCTGTGTATTCGAACGTTTCACAATGGTTGAGAGCTCCCCCGTGGAGAGCCGCAGCAATAGTTTTCCACTTGGCCACATCGTCCCCCAGATCCATTGCAGTGGCAGCAGCAATAGATGCTAAAACAATAAATGTGACAAGAAGGTTGCCGGGTTACCAAAACGTACAGGACACATCGGGTAACAGAACATAACAGGTTTTGCAGCAACAACCTCCTTGAGTGTGGTCCTATGTGGCCTAAAGATCTGTAAATATGATAGATATATATGATAGCGAAACGGACAGCCTCTTGGGGCAGCTGTGTGTGTGTGTGTGTGTGTGTGTGTGTGTGTGTGTGTGTGTGTGTGTGTGTGTGTGTGTGTGTGTGTGTGTGTGTGTGTGTGTGTGTGTGTGTGTGTGTGTGTGTGTGTGTGTGTGTGTGTGTGTGTGTGCTCTGTGTGTGTGTGCTCTGTGTGTGTGTGCTCTGTGTGTGTGTGTGTGCTCTGTGTGCTCTGTGTGCTCTGTGTGCTCTGTGTTGTACCACCAGTCTATTGAACGTACATGGGACGCGCTAGAGCCTTCAGACCTTCAGAGTTTGAACATGTTCAGTGACGTGTCGTTGTCCATGACCGTGTGACACACCATCATCTTGTATTTCATCTCCCCTGCATGATAGTACAGGGTATGCTGCACTGCGATTGCAAGGCAACTAGTTCCATCTTTCTCGAGAGTCCAATCTAACAGCGACCTCCTAAACTCCTCTGTGATCTTAGATTCGCACCCGTGCCTGACACCGCAGCTGAACGGTGTGGGTTGAGAGTCTCCCAAAGCGGGTAACGTGTACCAGAAAGCAAATGTCTCGTCGTTTGGACACGGGGAGCCTATTCTAATCCTGGCTCCTGACACATCGCCCATTGCCTTTGTCGCCAATGTAACATCACCCACAAAGTGCGTGTGTATGAAACAAGATGTAGTCCTACTAGGGGGCTTCGGCAGAACCCCAGGGAACGTCTCCATGTCCATTCGTATGTACCTTACTCCGAGCGCTTCGCATTTGTAGTCTATCAACTGCACCTCTTTCGGTAGTTCGTTGGTGAGCCCGAAGAGCCACGTCAAAACGTTACACTCGATCTCCTGAAAGGAGGAGCTGTGGTTGGACCACACTACTGCCTGCAGTCCTCGCACCCTGGGGATTGCGGCGATGCACGCGGTTTTAGTGTTGAACCCCTTCCACCTAAGGTCTATAACGCACACCCGGTCTGTCCGCATGGATACCTCGTGGTAATCGCACGCTATTGCGTTCATCGGTGAGCAAGACTCGATGATCCCCAACGCTCTAGCCTCTCCAAACATCCTGTTCCCGTACTCGGGTACGGGGATGGCAAGCTTGCGGCTGATCACGTACAGGGCGCTGAAATTCTCACGCCCTGGGAACATCTCGATGGTAATGGATCTGGGCAGGCCTTCCCATATTCTCAACTGGTTTGCCTGACTGACAAAGTTGAACTGATCCAAAGTGAGACGGGCGAGTCCTGTATACGTACAGACCAGGCGGGAGACTCTGCGACTTGTCAAGCTGATACACGATCACCGCGTCACAGCACTTTGGGTACTTGCGGCTTCGATTGTGCATCAGCCACCTGTACGCCGTGACTACGCTGTCGATTTCGTAGGCCCACAGGGTTCTCGTGGTAGGCCCGGAACAACCTTTCTTCCCGGCTTTCGCTCCACCCCGTCTTTGCCTTTTACCTAGGGATTTCTCAGGGTCCTTGTCTACAAAAGGAGAGACTCTGGCTTCGTCCGACATTTCCTTTCCCTGGTCTGCTGAACAACAAGACTCTGCGGACGACTCACAGGAACACTGCTTATTCCTTGAAGCTTGCCGAAGCAACATCCCAACGGTGTGTTTAAAGTTGTATCTGTGAGCGGGGCACGGTTTCACGGTCTCTTCCGTGAGATCGCTCAGACCTAAACCCTCTGCTCCAGGTACATATATCATGTCTCCCATCACAGGGACAGGGTCAAGAGTCAGTGCCTTGTATAGCGGGCAGCACAGCCCTACTGCAGGCTCCATCGAAGACGGCAACCCCTTTTTCACCGGCGATGTTCCTCAGGGCCTGCTTAGGGATTGCGAGAAGAAGCGTAAAGACACAGTGGTGTACTCAGTCAGAAAGGCAACTAATTTGTACAGGAGAGTATCCACAGTCCATTATAGAAAAAGTGGGAGAGTCGTAGAGACCAACAAGCATCTCAAGCCGGCCGGGTCCAAATGTAATAATAATAATAATAATAATAAATGTATTGTGTGCCTGGTCACATTGGTTAAAAGCAGCAAAGACAAAGGTCAGGCATTAAACTCCGCTGTCAGTGTAATGTCAGGGTGTGCACAACCTGCTTCAACAAGAACCCCGAGTGGTACTTAACCAAGCCTCACTTCACAAAGTGCCCAACTGTACGGGGGTTCATCTGCAAAGTCTGCGCCTGCTTCGAAGGCGTCAAGGTGAAAGTGTGCTGCGTGTGGATGTGCTCCAGGTGCTCCTCAGAGATCCAACACAAGCAGTGGTTGTGTTCAAAGTGTTCCGGTAGCTTCGACCACCGTACACGACGCGAGACCCGTACCTTATGGTGCAGGTCTAATGGTTCGTCGTCCGGGTTCGAGGAAACAGACAACAGCAGCAAAGTGGCGTGCGCTGAGGAGAAGACAGCGGACTACAGGGATCTCATCAGATCGCGTGTGTTCGACAAGGTTTCGCAGAGCAGACACTTGGCCGCTTCAGATATCAGAGCCCTGTTCCATGAGTGTTTTGCACCTCAAGTGTGCACGTGCAGGTCCAACGGCGACACAAACCCCATGTGCACCAGCTGCACTCCAGTGCTGACTGTGATGCAGCTGCTGACCAAGAACCAGCGTCCACTGGTAGCCTCCCTGGCCGAGCGCGCTATACCAGGCAGGTCTCTGGCTCGCAACGTGTACGACAGAGCCCTGCTGACTAGCATACTAAATGAGCGGGACCTGCCGTTGTGCGCCAATGGGCCCTTGTGTAAGGGTATGCTGGTGAACGGTCAGCCCAATCCGAAGCCTCTACCTTCGCTGATCTCACCCGAGTCTTACAGCCGCTTTGTTTTGAGCAGAGAAAAGAACGGAGAGGTCCAGCAGATCGACCCTTGTCGTTGTATCGTCTGTCTCCTTTTCAACCAGTCCGCTGCAGTGGCGCAGATGTTCAGCCCGGACAGTCAACACCTAGAGCCTCATCCAACCGGGCCCGTTTACTACTTCAATGTGAAACTCTCCCCGGATGTGGGGGTACCGGAGGTGTGCATGGATGAGTATCAAGGCTACCTTGTTAACTTTCAAGGCTCAGTGGGTAGCTACAAGCCCACATTCTACTACAATTGGAGAGACATGCTCAAGGTGTTACACATAGATGACAGTGGGACACTAACATTCTCGCCTTTACAATGACAAGCAGAGGAGCACACTCCAGCGCTATGTGATCCTACTGGTGTCCTGTTACCAAAAACACTGATCAGAGTGCCTACACGTCGATTGCACTGTAACTGAAACTCCACTCTTTCAGAGGTTATCCGAACAGGGGACGGTCCATGTATCTAATCACTGTTGTACATGGGAGCTCATAATCACAGCCTCTACAGTACTGTTAC